>NC_058135.1:186680987-186980987 GCF_016433145.1 Gracilinanus agilis | reverse complement strand
TTCCCTTCCACAGCACCCAAGGACATTTTTCACATACCCTGCCCCTCTGCCCAGAATCTGTATGTGAGCACTTCCTCCTTTGTCTGGGGTAATGCAGGGGGCTCATAGGTACCAGTTTGGGCATGCAATCAGCAAAAATGAATTACTTCTTCCTTTTTTTTAATTTAACAGGGTCCTGGAGGTCCTCTTACCATAGAGATGTGGAGGTTCTCTCACCATACCAGCCCATAGAGACAGGTTGGGGGAACCATAGAGATAGGAAGTGAAGTAGGAAAAGGGTATAAAAAGAGGTTGTCAGTTACAGGGAAGTTGGCTGCTGGGAGTGTGTTGTGTTGGTGGTTGGCATTTAGTTGCTGGAATATAAAGATGGGCCTGAGCTTTGTTTTTGGTTTTTTAGCTTTTGGTCTGGGCTGTGTAAAAATATAGGTACCTTTAAGAGGGTTTTTTGTGGGAGAGAGTGACAGATCTGGGTATGAATGTCTGTCAACTCCCCTCTTAATACTCTACTTTTACTAAAGACAAGAGAGGAGGTTTCTCTGGAATGGTGGACATTCAGAGAAAGGGAGCCCTGGATGCTAAAGGGAAGGCTTTCCTGTTCGAAGAGGTGAGTAGAAATGCTGGTTGATCAAGCACAGACCTTCTCTCTACAGAAACCTACCCAAGGCCAATGTCAGCACTGCAGAGGGTCTCGCTCAAAATCGAGTCTGAGCAAAGCAACTGCTCAACTCCTTTTCCCCTCTTTTGCCTCATGTAATGACTTCTCCTTGATATGACTGTGAATTGGTTTATTTAGTGGATGAACAAGGTAGCTGGAGAAGGGAGAGGATAGAGGGACCAAGGGGGAATAGGATTGAGGGGAAAGGAAATGCTATTTGGGGTTTCTTGTTTTCTTCAGCTGAGTCAAGGTGGCTCCACTCTAACTTAACTCTCCTCTTCTTATCTAATTAAAGTCTCTCTCCTACCTTAACCAGTGGCAAGTGTCCTTCTTGGGAAGGTCGAGGGAAGGAAAGGATCTTCAGGGTGACTCCCTGAAGTAAGGGATCAGCCCCTTCTCAGCAGCTGTAATTGTTCGTTCTTCCTCTAATGGAGACTCTCAAACAACAGGAACTGTCTTTCTCTTCTGGGCAAGAGAAATGGAGGCCAGGCTTTTCCACAGGTGGGAATCTAGAGCTCCAGGACTTTGCTCCACACTCGACAGAGTTCAGAGAGCAAAGACCTTTCAGCTAACAGTTTTTCACACAATCCTTTTCTCTCACTCCAACTGTCACTGCCCCTCCCTTAACAATCCAACCACTATCTGCCCCTTCTCAGTGGGCCAAAAAAACAAAAGTTTGATTCAGTTTTCCTTTCCACAGTTGTTAGTTATTTTTTTCTTTCTTGAGCTTTTTGGAAGGTGACTGGTCTTCATTGACAGACCTAATTGGGATTGGATTAAACACTGATTGGGCTGGATTGGGTTAGAACTTTGTGGGGTGGCTGTTAGTTATAGGTAGAGACAGGCAGTTTTAGGTAGTAATTATAGGTAGCTATAGGATAAGTGGAATAGACATTAGGAAATTTTCTTTCTCTATCTCTTTCCTACATTTCTCTTCTATATTCATTTTAATATATGCTTTTACTATATTTTAATTAAACTGAATTGTTAAATTATTAAAAGCTGCTCTCTTATTTTGTAAAAACTCCTAATTTAATCTTTACAAATATCAAAAAAGGTTTACCAGCTCTATTCTAAAGCATTCTAAATTATCTTGATCACTTCCTACTGCCTGTGCCTGTACAAAAACAAGAAACAATTTTGAAGTATCAACTGTATACAGAACATTGTGCTAGAAAGCATCAAGGATACAATATTTAAACTAGACAGTGTTGGCTGAGAAAATAAAATCTACACACTATATATTATAGGATAAAGTACAAAGACTGAAAGATATGTGAGATATTGAAGAAACTGACAAAAGAGAAAATTAGGAAAGGTGGCATGTAAAATGTATTTTAGTTAGATTTTTAAAAGAATGAATAAAAATTTAATTTGTTAGGAAAGAGAAGAAACCCTCAAATCTAGTAAATAAATTTAAAAAATAAATGTAACTCTGTGAGATTTAAATGGGAAAGATCACAGTATAAATTAGAAAGACCTTTTGGAATGTAATTGCAATAGTCTAAATCAGTGATGGGCAAACTACAGCCTGAGAGCCAGATGCAGCCCCCTGAAATGTTCTATCCAGCCATGGGACATTATTCCTAATCTGACGAATACAATGAGTAGGATGCAATACAATGAAACTTCAAAAGAGTTGTCTTAGAAACAGATTGACAGATGAGCATTTCCTTTCCTTTGACCCCCTCTTTAAAAAGTTTGCCCATCACTGTTCTAAATGGTTGATAAAAAGTTTTGTAATATGATGGTAGCAGTAGGAAGAAAGATGAGACTGGTGGGGAAAATGTTGCAGAGATAGAATCAGAAAAATTTGGTAGTTAATTTGGATATGAGAAATGGGGTATAAGAGAGGGATTTAAAAAAAAGACCAGGTAAAAATCAAAGACAATTAAACCAAATTTGCAAGTATGGAAGAAAGGTGGAACCACCAATAGAAATTGTAGAGTCAGAAAGAGAAGCACGTCTAGGAGATATGTTATTAAACTGAATTTCAGGACATAATTAAATTTGGTCTAGGTCATTAAAGTGGTGATTTCATACAAATAGATTGACTATATGCAGATGATAGTAAGGAATTTAATGTGATGGTTGAGCCAAATTAGAGCAGGTAGGTCATACAGAGGGTAGTAGACTAGTCCTGAAATCATGAGGAACTGAGTACAAATCCATTCTCTGATACTTACTAGATGTGTGACTGTGGGCAAGTCACTTAACCCTGTTTACCTATTTCTTCATCTGTAAAACAATCTGAAGAAAGCAATGTACAGTCTCTCCAGTATTTGCCAAGAAAGCCACAAAAACGGTCATGAAGGGCTGGACACAACTGCAATTGACTAAACAACAACTAGGCAAACTAGACTCTGAAGAAGAAAAATGGATTATGACTAAAACATGTAGTTTCAATGATATATTCAATTTCTGAATAAGAAATCTATGTTTACCAAAGCAGGTTGGAGATGTCTCTACAATTTATTGTTTTAGATTGTTGCCAGAATAATGAGGTTGAATGATTTACTCAGGTTCATACAATCAGTATATATTAGAAGTTGGCTCAGGATAGTTTGCCTCTAAGGTCAATTCTTTATGTTCAGCATATATGACATATAGAAATGTACATCCAAAATTTCTTCCCAGAAATGGGAAGCAATAGGTTTGGAATACTGCAAATAGTGTGAAAGTCGGTTTCTTGAACTGCACTCTCTCTCTCTCTCTCTCTCTCTCTCTCTCTCTCTCTCTCTCTCTCTTTCTCTGAGTCTCGCTTCTCTTTGTTTGTCTCTGTCTGTCTGTCTGTCTCTCTCTCTCTCTCTCACGCACACACATACCCTCCATCTGTGTTTTCTTCTCTTCTCTTTCCCTTTTTTCATTATAACAAATGACTTCTTGGATCAGAAATAAAGAGATATGTTGTGAAATAAAGTGATCTAAAATTTTAAAAATATATATATTTTTTTAAATTCTAGTCTGGATTGCAAAATTAGTGGATTGCTGGACTTATATTTAGCCAATCTAGGTTTAAATCTTGGTTCTACTCCTTACTAGGTTTGTGAATATTCTTAATCCTTAAATGAGATGATCCTGCTTGGTTACAACCAGAGACAAGACATAGGAGGCATATACATAGAGATTCTAATTGAAATTATAGTAAATGAGTTTGCCAAGAGAGGAAGAGTATAGATGAAAGAGAAGTCAAAAAAGTCTTAGAAAATGTCCACATTTTAAGGGTTGATTGAAAAGAGTAAAAAGAACCAACAAAGGATAGGTAAATCAAAAAGCACTTATTATACTAGATGATAGATGACCAGAGATTTTGTCCATGTCAAGAAGACAGAACTGTAGTAACTCCATTCCAGAACTCCAAGTATTGGAATATCTTCTTTGGCTAGAGGCAATTGACTGATGGATGGCTTCTTTGGTGCTGGAGAGTTCCTTGGACAGCAAGGAGATAAATTGGTCAATAATTAAAGAAACAAATTCAGATTATTCACTGGAAGTTTGCGCACTTACAGATGAAGTTTCAATATTTTGGCCATGTAATGAAAAGATAGGACTCTTTGGAAAAGTCTTTGATGTTCTGAAATATTGAAAGAAAGGAAGAGATGGCAAAAGATGAATGGATAGTGTCATGTAAACAACAAACATGCACTTGGACAGATTTTTAAGAGATAGTAGAACATTCAAGGTTCTGGGATGCTATTTTTCACTGGATCAACTGAAAAACTAAACAACAACCATACTTTTAAAAAAGTCTGACTATTTTGCTTTTCACTACTGTTGTTGCTATTTTGTGAGCTTGACTTCATTTTAGAAAGAAAGAAATATAGATAAATAGATAGATATATAGACAGACAGACAGAATCATAGAGATAGACATAGATAATATTTTTGTTACTATTGTCTCAAGGGATGGAATTTGAGTGCAGAGTATGAATAGGAGAACAGTCCTGAGTTGTTTGTTTTTAATGTCACGGCTACATTAGGTCCCAGCATGGAAAATTAAAGATTGTCCTAGAGACTATCAAATCAGAATTAAGTTTTATGAATGATCTTACAACTCTCCTAAGCAGAATTATATAAAACTTGAACTTAGGGATCACTTAAATTTTCCCTGGAAGAATGAACATTTGAAAATTTTGCATCTCAGGGCATTAATGGAGATCCCTAAAGCTAAACTCCATTCCTGTTAGTCAAAAGAAGGATGAGTGAGGAGTGAGGATAGCACAGACCTCAATAGTCCCTGGGTATACCTGTTGCTCCACAGGTTTGTATAAAATAGGTATGAGGTATACTTGGTGGGAAGGCATTATAAACTGGGCTATTAGGAAATGGTTAGCAAAACTTCCTCTTGAAAATGACACTTTGAACCTTGAAGGAGGCAGAAAATGAAGGACTCTTGAGTAAGCCAGGAAGCCATTATAAAAATAAGAACTATTTATATCGTACTTTAAGTCTTACCAAATGTTGTACATACATTATCTCTTTTTCATCTCATAAGAACTGTACTAGCATGTTCTATTTCCTATCTGTTATTCTACATTTCAGGATAATATAATATATGGAAAGCACTTTGCAAATTTGAGGGTGCTGTATAATTGCTAGGATTCTTATATGACTGCCAATCTACATGTATTTTTTTTCTGCACAAAATTTTAGAGACCAGAGGACACCTATGACCCTCCAAGGGAAATCCACCACCACAGTATAATATAGAACACTTTTGTTATATGGGGCAGAATGATATATGAGATATTTAGATTTGACTGATTAATAGTTAAGAGTTTTAGTTAATCACAGGGATTAATATCTATGGATTAAATTTGGATTTATTTTTATAGACCTCAGCAGTAGAGTTTGTAAGAGTTTAGGTTCCTTAATTTTAAGAGCTACAAATTATAAGTCTCTTACTGATATAAAAAAGGAAAAAGGATTGGGGAGAGGTCTGACAAAAACTGACTTTTCTGTAAGAACTGCAGGTTACAAAAGCCAGGATCAGCATATTCCCAGTATGATCTAAGACCCCAAGTCTTAGGTTCTATGGATTTTATTACCCTAGGCAATGACTCACCACACATTTAACTCATTGACCAAAAGTTAAGATAAGGGCAAGGTGTTTTGATCAGAGTTCTGAACAAGGTTATGGCTAGGAGTGATGAACAGGGGACTCTCTTCTTTTCCCCCTCCCTTTCTCAGGGTACTTGTTTAGGAAATCTTAGGGCTAGGGGCCTGTTTTCTTTATGTCACAGCCTTCAAAACATGTGAAAATGTTACAGAGGTATACAGACACTTTCTGCATTACAGAGGCTTTTAATATTATTGGGTGATTGAAAACTATTTAAATTTCTTTTTACAGTCCTCCCTTTGGCCCAAAGTTGGACATGTTCAATGATGGGACAATACATACAGGGCATTCTTTAATATGTTATACATGGTCCAAAGGGAGCAGTCCCCTACTGAGGTGCACAGACAATAATCAAAGGGGAAGAAGAATGGAAAGGGCAAACTTATAACAGTCAAATGTAAAAAAAAAAAAAAACATATAGGTCTGGCAAAGATTTAAAAGATATTCAGGAGGAAAACAGTCTCCTGTTGTAACATGAATGTAAAATAATAAAGAAAAGCAGATAGCTTTAAATTTTTAAAGGCATTAG
This sequence comes from Gracilinanus agilis, assembly GCF_016433145.1. Taxonomy (NCBI): domain Eukaryota; kingdom Metazoa; phylum Chordata; class Mammalia; order Didelphimorphia; family Didelphidae; genus Gracilinanus; species Gracilinanus agilis. The sequence goes on along the minus strand of NC_058135.1, from coordinate 186,974,684 downwards.
AAAAACATATTTCCAAAGATCTCAGACATGGAAGAATGATTTATCTCTATAATTTTTAGGGAAATATCAATTTACATTGTAGGATCACAAGTATCAGATAGATGCACATGATAACAATTTTACACATATACTAATATAACACTGGCAAATTCTCTTCTAGGGCATAGCCAGTATACATAACGGTAGAATTCCTGTGAATAGGCAGCAGCTGCTATGAGAAACCAGCAGCAACTATAGTTGAGTGACCTTGTGGTAGTCTGGAGTATCAGATATGACCAGGAGAGGAAATACATCTTCAAAGTGTTCCAAGCCCAGTGTCTGGTACTCAAAAGGAGGCCCTGGTTAAGACATGATGATGGTTCATTAGGTACCTAGGAGCAGTCACAAGGTGTTAAACAGAGAGGTCATTCAACAGTCTCACACATTATCAAAAAATGTTAACTTTTACAAAACCAACTCCCTCACTTCACTGATCAGAAGTTTGAGAAATTTGCCCTTTTAAGGGTTGCAGAGGCTACAGAAACCACACATTTCTGCATATGTTCTTAAATGGAATTGCTTACAGAAATCTGGGAGGTCAAGTGTACAGAGCAAAGATTTCTTCAGAAAATATCTAATGCTTTGAGCAGGGTCCTCAATCATGGTTGATATATATAGTAAAAGGGGAAGACATAAGTTGAATCTCCTTGCCAGTAAAAAACTTGCTTGCTAGTGAGAGGGAAAATTTCTTTTTTTCTTTGAAAAATTTTATTTAATTAAATAATGTAAACTATTTTTTTCATGGCTACATGATTCATGTTCTTTTTCTCCCCTCCTCCTACCACCCTCCTATAGCCAAAGAGCAATTCCACTGGCTTTTACATGTCATTGATCCAGATCTATTTCCATATTATTAATATTTGCATTAGGGTGATTACTAAGCGACTACATCCCCAATCATATCCCCCTCGAACAATGTGATAAGCAGTTGTTTTTCTTCTGTTTCTACTACCACATTTCATTCTCTGGATGTGAATAGTATTCTTTATAAGTCCCTCAGAACTGTACTGGATCATTGCATTGTTGCTAGTAGAGAAGTCCATTACATTCGATTTTACCACAGTGTATCGTCTCTGTGCATAAGGTTCTCCTGGTTCTGCTCCTTTCACTCTGCATCACTTCCTGGAGGTTGTTCCAGTTCACATGGAATTCCACCAGTTTATTATTCCTTTCAGCATGATAGTATTCCATCACCAACATATACCACAATTTGCTTAGCCATTCCCCAATTGAAGAGCATCCTCTCATTTTCCAATTTTTTATGACCACAAATAGTGTGGCTATAAATATTTTTGTACAAGTCTTTTTTCCCTATTATCTCTGTGGGGTACAAACACAGCTGTGGTATGGCTAGATCACAAGGCAGATAGTCTTTTAAAGCCCTTTGGGCATAGTTCCAAATTGCCATCCAGAATGGTTGGATCAATTCACAACTCCACCAGCAATGCATTAATGTCCCAATTTGTCACATCCCCTCTAACATTTATTACTTTCCTTGGCTGTCATTTTGACCAATATGCTAGGTGTGAGGTGGTACCACAGAGTAATTTTGATTTGCATTTTTCTAATTATTAGAGATTTAGAACACTTTTTATGTGTTTATTGATAGTTTTGATTTCTTTATCTGAAAATTGCCTATTCATATTCCTTACCCATTTATCAATTGGGGAACAGCTTGCTATTTTGTACAATCGATTTAGCTTCTTATAAATTTGAGCAATTAGACCTTTTTCAGAGGTTTTTGTTATAAAGATTTTTTCCCAATGTATTTCTTCCCTTTTAATTTTGATTGCATTGGTTTTGTTTACACAAAAACTTTTTAATTTAATGTAATCAAAATAATTTATTTTATACTTCATAATGTTTTCTAATTCTTGCTTGATCTTAAAATCTTTCCTTTCCCAGAGATCTGACAGGCATACTACTCTATGTTCACCTAATTTACTTATAGTTTCCTTCTTTATATTCAGCTCATTCACCCATTTTGGATTTTTCTAGGTTTAGGGTATGAGATGTTGATCTAAACCTAATCTCTCCCATACTCTTTTCCAATTTTCCCAGCAGTTTTTGTCAAATAGTTGATTTTTATTCCAAAAGCTGGGCTCTTTGGGTTTATCATACTTGTTGAGATTATTTACTCTAAGTCTATTCCACTGATCTTCCCTTCTATCTCTTAACCAGTACCATATGGTTTTGATGACCACTACTTTATAGTACAGTTTAAGATCAGGTTCTGCTAGGCCCCACCTCCTTCACATTTTTTTCATTGTTTCCCTTGATGTTCTTGATCATTTGTTCTTCCAAATGAACTTTATTTTAGTTTTTTCTAATTCAGTAAAAAATGTTTCTTGTTAGTTTGATAGATATGGCACTACATAAGTAAATTTATTTGGGTAGGATTTTCATTTTTATTATGTCCCACTCTTATTTTACTTCCTTTTCCACCCACTCCCTTCTTATTCCACTCTTATTTTTCTTTAGGGTCCTTTTAGCTATCCCTCACATTCGCTCTCCCTTTTATTGCTTCGCTTCCTAGCAATCTGTTTGTTACCCTTCTACTTGTCTATATGGCACAAATCAATTCTCTGCACCAATGGATCTGATTATTTTTCCCTCTTTGAGTCAATCACAATGCACATAAGAATTAAGTATTACCTATCTCCAACCTCTTTCACCTTTCCATTGTATTGGTCCCCCATTCACACCATGTGGTTCTTTATGAAATATAAATTTACCCCATTTTGTCTCTTTTCCCATTTCTCTTTCTATTATCCTCTTTCTTCCCCTCTAGTTTTATATATATTTATACATACATATATTTTGATATTTCATCCTATACAGTTTGTCATTTTTTCCTCTAAGCATACTTCTTCTAGCTACCCTGATGATGACAACAATTTTAAGAGTTACCAATATCATCTTTTCTTATAGGAATACAAATCATTTGAACTTATTGGGTCCCTTTTTTGTTTGTTTTATTTTTTCCCCTCTCTTAATTGCCTTTTGGTGATTCTCTGGAGTTCTGTATTTGGGCATCAAATTTTCTGTTTAAGTTCAGTTTTTTCTTTACGAATGCTTGGAAGTCTTCTATTTTATTTCAAAATTTCAAAGTGAAAATGGTCACCCAATCTATGATAGTCATAGCAGCACCAACATCAGCCTTGAATTAGAGAAATAGGTATGGCTGCTGAGAGAGAGAGTTCTTCCTGTTAAGGATTCACAAGAAGAGGAAATAGAGGATATTAGAAAAGAACCAGATTGAGGGGAGAGCTATCAGCAAAGCAGTAGTAAATTCCCAAAGATTCAAATTAAAGAAAAACATTAAAATCATTACAAAATGGAAAAAACCAGAAAGATTTAAAAGAAAATTTTAAAATCATCACATAGATTGACCCCCTTGTGAGGAGGGGTCTAGAAGGATCTGCTTCTCACACACATACATGCTGGACATAGAGAAAATGGTAGAAAGAAGGTAAGAAACATATGATAGAAGCTTGGAGGTATCTTAATGAGGGAAATAAGCCTTGGGAAAGAGAAATTAAAGGTAGATTAAAGTATAAAAATGTGGGTATTACTGAAGATAAAAATGAAACATTAATGTGGACTAAAAGAAAATTGAGTTTGCTATATGAAAGGAAAAAGGCAGTTACCAATAAGCTTTTGTTTAATCTCAGGCAGAGGATAGAGAGAGGCAAAGGAATGGCAAAAAGTGGCTATCTGAATTAGATTTGACTTAGATGGGCATGTATGAGGAACTGAATCTTGCCCTACCTTAGTATTCCCAAAAAGTAGTATTTCCAGCTGTTACCCAGAGACAGACAAATAGTAATGGGATTCATCTGTTTGGAGGTCATTCATCTTGATGGGTGATTTGACAGCCTCAGAAATGATTTAACACTCATGGCTGAAAAGAAGACCTTATAGCAAACTCTTTTTAGTAACTGTAGACTACCTAAATATCAATAATCTAGATAGATTTAGTTATTTTTGTGTATTGCTAGTAATCATATTAAGTATACCCTAAATTCTGGCCAAACAAGTGTAAATAAAGGGGAGATAGTTGAGGTAAAGGAGATAGTACAAGTGGGAATTTGAGACACAGTAGCAGCAATATACATGTACCCAATGGATAGGTCAAATGTGAAATAAAAAGGAAATTAATAAATTGATGACCTAAAATGTTTTAAATGGAAATTTAATATTGAAGCAAAGAATTACTATACTCAAGGTAAAAGACATCCTAGTTCCTAAAATAATTCACTCAAAAATTTTCTATAAGGAAGAGCCAGAAAGAAGTTTAGTCCAGCCATTTGAGGAAGTACCAAGAAGACCCACAAGGGAAAAAAGTAAGTATATAATTACATTTTCATATTTTTTTTACAATGTAACCTATGGTGGGTTTTTTAACTTTAAAGGTTGTAGTTTTACAGATTTGTATTATCGATCCATTCTATGATCAGCAGACTCTTTATTCTACTAAGCAGAGATTCAAATTAGAGAGCATTTTTATGTGTAAGGAAAACACAGATTATATTATTTAATTTTGCCAGAATGAAAGCTATTTATTATGACAATCTGAAAACCTTTTAATTGTTGTAGCCTATACTATGTTGGTATATAGACTTCACTTTTCAATTAACTACTTACCATTCAGTCTTAATTCAAAAATACAGACTTGATCTTTTCTTGATCAGATTTTCCTATTCCTGGTACAAGATGTACCATATGAGGAAGCTGTCATTTTAATTTCTTCCTGTGATCGACTCATACATTTTCTTTACAATTTTCTTTAGTAAACTGGTAGTGTGTGCTTAAATTTTTTAAAAGAGTAAATGACAGCATAATGTATCTATTGTCAGGCTTATATTAATTTTTGAAATGGTTTATATTATAAGTTTATAACATTGCCCTATACAATTTAGAAGCCACTTGAGTCCAAGGATAATTAGCAGAAAACTTATTTCTAAATCATATCAGATAACAGAGAAAAAATGAAATAAGAGAGTTTGAACAGAAATTTTAGTATTAGTAATGGTCCAAAACAAAAGATGATCAGAGCTCTGAAATTCAACCAAAGAACCATCATACTTAGTGATAGGAAAGTAAGCATTATAGTATTGATAAAAAAAACAAGTTAGAAGTAAGTAAAAGGCTATTTTGAGAGAAAATTATTAGAGGACTTATGTGACTATGATATTTACAAATCATTGAGGAGGAAATATCAAGGTTCCAAAAATGAAATTTTAATCTTAAATCACTGTAACAGGGAAATGGCAGGGTGGAATTCCTGCAAGATACAGGGTCAAGCATCACCCAGAATTCAAGGGGACCCCCCCTCCTCCCGAGAACTCTGGGTGAGGGGACAGTTTGAAGCAGTTAGGGACTGTTGATTCTTGGGGGTTGAAGTGAACAGGTCACTCTGTTTGCTGAGTTCAGTTCTGGATAGCTTTGGTGGCCTGTGGCAAAAGCCATTTAGGTTCTTCACTGCTCCTAGCTTGTTTAGCTGAACTAGACCTTTCCTGCAATAGCATTTTGTTACAATTTAGTTATTTTAGATATTAGAAGTGATAATTATAGGCTCTGAGGGCAAGCTAGTTATAAAGTCTGTCACTCCCTCCTGAGGGGGGAGGGGCTGCTTCTACCTAACAGTTCAGGGCTTCCCAGATCTTATCCTAATCCTTGAAAGCCATCCCTTCCTTCCCCTTCCTCTTTTATCAGTAAAACTTCATCTTTGAGGTAGCTGTGGCTGGCTATTTATTTGGGAATACTCATTTCCTCCATAAAGCTTGGTTCCTTTCAGTTGCCAGACCAAGAAGTCAGATCCTTGTTCTGCCCCTGATAGCTACTAGACATCAAGCTCCTCCTATCTTCCCTAGTCAAACCTGTGGGGAAATAAGTTGAGAAAATAAACATCTTAAGGAGAAAGCTTTGCCTAGCCTTCCAAGAAATTATCTGATCAACCTCCATTTCCAACTGATTTCTAACTGCTTGTTGGGAGGGGGTAAAAGGGGCACTGAGCCAGTTTATGCCCCTCCCTTCTCACTCAAGTCTGTGTGTGGGGGAGGAGTGAGTCCTGCAGGTTTCTGTTTTCTGGCCAACACTTCAGCTTCCCAAATATCTCTAAGATCAACATAACAATCACAAAATCTCCTGTTGTGACTCAGAAAGGTTTGAGTTCATCAAACTGCAAGACCTCAGAAATTCAGAACTTTGCAAGCAGGAGCTGGCAAGGTCTTACAATTCAACATGTTAAGGAAGTTTTTAGAAGCTATCCAGACAATAGTAAGTGTACAGTTGTTATTTTCTCAATTATAAATTAACACAGGGATCATGAGGATTTTTAGAGCAAAATTTCTATAAACAGATTTAGTTTTACACAGTAAAATTGTAATGTTATTTCAGTCTAAACTTTAAGTATTTTTTAATTTAACTCTGACAAGATTTTAACAAGGAATCATTTTTGACGCCTCTATGAAAACCTTCTCAAACCTTAATTCACTTTTTCCAATATGCAAAGCATAAATGAGATGTTTGATGATATCAGAACCTTTTAAGTAATGTAGTATAAAAGGGAATTCTTTGTTCTCTCTCTGAGTTTATACTTGTGAAAGGGAATTCTTTATCCCCTTTGTCTATTTTGAGTTAACTCTGACTTTAAGTACCCCTACTTAGATTCTGAAGACAAGATTAACTCTCCTTTGTCTACTTTTGAATTTAATTAACAAAAGATTGAATGCCCTACCTAGTACTAGGTGAGAAGCTAGCAAGGTACTTAGGGAACTCACAAGTCACTTACTTAGAGAGATCTACCCAGGTACCCAGGCCCAAACTTGAGAATCCTATGATCAGAGTGTTCACCCTCAGAAACTCAATGAGCTAGGAATCTGTGAACCCTTTTGATGAGTATTCACCCCTCCAGAAGATGAAAACTGGTTCCCATAGACACTTCCCCCTGGGAAGTTCTAGAAGTTCTAGACAATTTGGAAAATGTGACTGGCCCCTGCAAAGAGGGATAGGAACAAGAAATCACCATTAAAAAGCTATGAATCCTGTGACTTGAGTCAGTCTTGTGGAGATAGTCTTCTGAATGGAGAGTCTTCAAGGAAGCTTAGCTGGAGACTGAGGCTTGGAATGTGGGCTTGGAGCTCACCTTCAACTTGTACTCTGACTCCTGGACTACTTCATGTTGAGAGTGAAAGGCTGACTCCTTTCCTAGTTTCTGGAGAGGCTATCTTCCATCTTGCAGAAGGCCCGTGATTTCTCACTGCCTGCCTTCATGGTTGAGAGCTAATTAATCTCTACCTGGATTAAGATAGAATAGATAACTTTTCTATCCCCTTCACATTTCTCTACTTTATTGTTTCCTCTTTATTTTGTAAATAAATTTCTGACTCAAGATATAACAAATGTTGGTAACCATATAATTTTTTTTCATTTATACAGTCAATAATTTAATAATAAATAAATATTGAATAAATAATATTTAATTGGTTATTGGTGATACAATATTAATATTAATTAATTAATAATGATAATATAATAATAAATATTTAATAATCCTTATAACCTACTATAATAACATTCTCTATGCCAAACACTCTGATAGGCTCTGGGATTACAAAGGCAGAAATATACCAGTTCCTACCTACCTTCAGTGAACTTTATTCCTTTCATGGATAGCAACATCTATTTTGTAGATCACAAAATTATGAAGGCAGTGAAATAGAAAAGAAACAAACATTGGTTTTACCATGAAAGATTTTTGGTTCAAGTTCCAACTGTAGTATACAGTACTTGGGAAAATCACTAAATTATTTTGTGTTTCATTTTCTTTTTTTTTTAATAATTTTTTATTTTTAGAAAAATTTTCCATGGTTATATAACTTATGTTTTTACTTTCCCCTTCACCTCCTCAACCCCCCGCCCCCCCTCCGCTATAGCTAATTCTCATTTCCACTGGTTTTATTATGTGTGGTCAGTCAAGACTTATTTACACATTATTGCTAGTTACATAGGTGTGGTCTTCTTAGGTCTGCATCCCCAATCATGTCCTCATCAACCCAAGTGTCCAAGCAGTTGTTTTTCTTCTGTGTTTCTACTCCTATTGTTCTTCCTCTGAATGTGGATGGTGTTCTTTTCCATAAATCCCTCAGAATTGTCCTGGGTCATTGCATTGCTGCACAGAAGTCCATTACATTTGATTTTACCACAGTGTATCAGTCTCTGTGGACAATGTTCTTCTGGCTCTGCTCCTTTCACTCTGCATCAATTCCTGGAGGTCTTTCCAGTTCACATGGAATTCCTCCAGTTTATTATTCCTTTGAGCACAATAGTATTCCATAACCAATATATACCACAATTTGTTCAGCCATTCCCCAATTGAAGGGCATACCCTTGCTTTCCAGTTTTTTTGCCACCACAAAGAGAACAGCTATAAATATTTTTGTGCAAGTCTGTTTATGTATGATCTCTTTGGGGTACAATCCCAGCAATGGTATGGCTGGATCAAAGGGCAGGCAGTCTTTTATTGCTCTTTGGGCATAGTTCCAAATTGTCATCCAGAATGGTTGGATCAGTTCACATAAGTTCATAAAATTATTGTCCAACCATTAATTTTCACCTTTATAGTAATTAGTCCTATGTTGATAGGTGTTGCATTTCAATGATTTTTTCATGATTCACTAACTTATCATGACTTGCTTGAATATTTAAAATAAATACATGTATTTATTATTATATGATTATATAATAGAGTGATGGGCAAACTTTTTAAAGAGGAGGCCAAAGGAAAGGAAATGTTCATCTGTCAGTCTGTTTCTAAGGCAACTCTTTCGAAGTTTCATTGTATTGTATCCTACTCATTGTATTTGTCAGATTAGGAATAATGTAGTGTGGCTGGATAGAACATTTCAGGGGGCTACATCTTGCCTGTGGGCTATAGTTTGCCCATTACTGGTATAATATAATTATTCCTTTAGAGGAGTAAATTAGAAAGTAGCACATTCTTTTACTTTTGAGGTCAGTATCAACTTAGGTGAAGTCATATAATATCTAATTAATCCAAATTAATAAGCTCTGGTTAAAGTTAAAGTTAAAGATCATTAAAGAACATGAGATTTTTAAAATTTATATAATTAACAACAATAATCAAGGACATTTATAATCTTGTAAAATCTGTTAGAAACTCATATTGCAAGTACTGAAATATGATTTTTATATTCAGAATCTGAAAGTTTTCTAACTTTAACACAATTCAGAATTAAGAGTTTTACTTTCAAGAGCAGCATTATCATTTTTTAAATAAATAAAATTTAGAAAATCTTATTTGCCAGATGATTAATTACTCATTAATTTAATGTCTGTCTTTTGTCTCTGGCCCTTTTTAATTTAGCCATCATTGAGAAAGAGAGAAAAGAGGACATGTATATGAATATGGAAATATTATTATTGAGATTTTTTTTAAAACTTTACTTTTCAATCCTTTCCCATCTTGGCTGATCAGATCAAGGCAAAAGCTAGATCTTGAATAAGACATAGATAAATAAAGCTGACTGATACAAAGAACAAATAATATATTAGATTATCCCCTTCATTTCCTTCCAGTTTTGAAACTATCACTGCCACAGCTATTTTCAGACTTTTTTTTGTCATTACTCTCTCTGGATAATATAGGGGAAAGGAAGAAATGTAGATCAAGAGTACAATTATATACAGAATAGAAGTAGCAGATTTTAACAGAATAAGGTCCTTTTTGATGAAAACACATCTTGAGGATCTCCTTCAATGTCGTCTTCCTTGTTTTTTCTTCATTCCTTTAATTACCTCTATTGTGCCTATTTCTATCATTCTTATATTCTGTTATCACTGCTTTCCCTGGGTTTTCCTTATCATTCCTTGAGGGCAATTGGTGCCCAGAGTCATCAAATTTGTCCTAGTTTGAAGAGACTCCATTCTTTTTTCTTTGATCTTTCTTAAAACATCTTTGAGCTATTCGTCCTTTTTTATCACAATTGTGGCAAATCAGAAACTTATTTCTTTCATTTCTACAGCAAAGACCATTTAGGGAATTATGTTTCTTTGCCTTAGAATTACAAGCTGAGGGGGAAGCTGGGTAGCTCAGTGGAGTGAGAGTCAGGCCTAGAGACAGGAGGTCCTAGGTTCAAACCCGGCCTCAGCCACTTCCCAGCTGTGTGACCCTGAGCAAGTCACTTGACCTCCATTGCCCACCCTTACCAATCTTCCACCAAGGAACCAATACACCGAAGTACAAGGGTTTAAAAAAAAAAGAATTACAAGCTGACTCTTCTGTTAATATGGGTTAGGTCATTAGGCATATAGGAGAGGTTGAATGAGAGAATAGAATTATGGGGCTTGTAGCTTGTGTGGGACAAGGTGTTTCAGATAATTCTGTCTAAGAGAGTAGCACTTCTTCCTGCCATAGTTGCTTTAGTAAAGTCTTGGCTGAGACAATTGTTTCCTTTCCCATGATGGTATTGCAAGCCTCTGCAGTAGCCTTTATTTTTTTACTGCTTCCTTCTTATTCAATGAGACACATTATAAAATTCTTATTTAAAAGTCTTATATGTGTTTACCACAGTAATGAATCAAGTGTGATAAGGTTAACCTGTCCCTTTTAAAATCTATAAAGCTATTTTTCTTTGCCTCTTGTTACCAATTTTGAACTCTAAATTCTATAATATCATAAACAGTTTTAAGTCTCTAAATCAGATTTGTTTCTTAAGTTGGGTTAATCCTTTGATAGATATTAATAATGGGTGGGTGCCAAATTCTTAAATGTTGTCACTACAGATTCTATTGTTTGGCTATATACAAATATCTGATTAACTAGTTTATTTAAGAAAAACATTATAAAATATTACAGACTTTTGAACTTGAACCATTCATAAAACTGAGAAACTGACAGACCGAGGACCAAGTTGAGCTATCTCCTACTGGTTTGTAAATAATTTTCAGACAAAACACTCTGAAATGGAATTATTCCTAGTTATTAGTTTTAAGCAAGTCCCTCTTTGGGTAGTTTGACCCAATACCTTCACTTAAGGACAGAAAAAAATGCAACAATTTTGATAATTCTTTCTCTAAGACTTTGGTGCTTTACACTGAAGCTTTGCCAATGTGGTGAGCCTTTCCTGGTTGACAATTAGTCCACACAGATCTTTCAAAATGTCCTTTCTCTGAAGAAACCTGAGAAAGGAACCTGTTATAATATTTCAAGAAACCAACTCAACAGCAAATCTATCAAACACAGGTATAACTGAAACCAAACTAATTCCTACCTATCTAAATCCCTAAACTAGAGTAAATTCTTAATTAACTAAATTCCTACTTAAATATTTCCAACAAATCTTTCAACAACAACCAAAAAACCTGAAGTACCTATGAAACAGGAGCAAAACAAAAGCAACAGTAAATTGTACACAAAACACATAACAAAAGAGAAAAGAACACAAAATGAAAAAAAAATCCCCTAAAAACACAGTTTTTCCTAGCTCAAATGGATGGGAGCTTGAATCAGAAGGAGCCCAGGCTTTAGGGGTTTCTCGAGACAAAGGTCCCACAATGGAACTCCAGGGAAATCCTGGTAGAATGACTGCTGGAGTCAGGAGTCCAGTGCTCAGTTCCATCTACTGGCACCAAATTGAAATTGAAAAAAGAACTCAGCAAAGATCTGAGGGAAAATGTCTTTCTTTTGAATGCTGCAGATTATAAAAACCATGTTCTACAGACTACCAGTATAGTCTGAGTCCCTAAGTTTTTGTTTTTACAGATTCCATAAACATAAGTCCAATGGTCAGAAGTAATGAGCCAGGCAAGGTGCTTGGAAAAGGGTTCTGACCAGGTTCTGTTGTTGTTGTTGTTGTTGTGTTTGTTGTTTTGTTTTTTTTAAGAGCATGAGAAATAAAATTTATAGAAAACCTGTTATGAGGTTAAATGCACACATACGTGCATGCACAACCAAAATTATTTTAAAATACCATAGCAGAGGAACTACAGTTCAATCTGGGAGAGGCAAACAACAACAAAATCTCAAAGCAATGATACAGTGAAGTCCCCCAGTACTACTTTTATAAAGCAAATCTAGTCAGGTTATCTTGAATCACAAAGACCCCATAATAATAGGGGCAAAAACTCACAAATGAAACATTCGAAAAATAGTAAATGACTACTTAAAAACATAAAAAAAATTTCCCTATCAATAATAAGGCCTTTGCTGCTTATGCTATTCTACAATTTCAAAACAATACCAAACAATGTTTAATGACAAGAGCAATTAAGTCAGGGGTGATTCCCACCTTTCTTCAATTATATGCACATGTGACAGATACCAGGTTTGAAAACACACTCCTGAGCAAACACTAACAGCTAGTAGAAGGTAGAGGAAGAAGGGATCCTGATTGTCAAAAAAGCCCATTGGCAAACCTTCAAGTTTAGAGTTTTCCTTGAATTATAACCCAACAGAAAAATTGTTTCTCCATTGCCAAAGGCCCATCCTCGGGTGATGTGTACTTAATAGGGCACTTCTTTTGCCTCTCCTTTTCTTGGGTGATTTAGTCATGAAGTCCCAGGCCTAGGGGCCCAGTTTCCTTATGTCACAACCCTCCAAAGCACGTGGCAAGATTAGGGGAAGTATACAGGCATTTAAAACCACTTAATTAAATTTCTTCTTACAAAGAAATTAAAGAAGATGGAAGGCAAGTGTTTCAACCTGGTCAGTAGATGGTTTGCCTAGCATGGATCACTCTGGTATTGAAAGGCAGGTAGCACAGAACAATCAGGAGAATATTGACTAACTTGGTCTTTCCCCCATTACTATGGGTCCCAGATAATCCCTCTTGCAAGTAAGGATAATTAAGCAAAATGTATAGTACACTCTTCACCTTTCTTATACACCAATCTCCATCTTAGTTTAATTTACATCACTGGAATATTTGTTTCCCTATATAACCTGCTACCTTTTCAACTTTTCAACTGTATAAAAGACTTCTCTGACTGTCAGATGTATCCCATGCCACTGAGGACTTGGAGTGTCCTTTTGTTGCTAACCTTGTTAAAAAAATTGAATATGCTCGGAAGAAACTTGTGCCTCAGTTTCTCTTCATTAAAGATTTTTATCCAGACCTAAAGAAGGAAAAGCAATCCTGACCCTAAATAACTTTGCAAACCAGAAGAGTCACTTTATCTATCTTGGGCTCAGTTTCCTCTCTGGCAAAATTAGTTGGACTGGATCAGAGATTCTCAAAATATGCCCCAAGGACCCCAGGAATTTCTCAAGACCCTTTCACTGTGTCCATCATGTCAAAATTGTTTTCACAATTGTACTGATATATTTTAATTTCTAATTCGGTAGATACTATCTACTCTGACAAAAGTTCTTTAGAGTATCTTTAATTTTTTAACACTATAATGGGGTCCTGAGTTCAAAAAGTACAAGAACTGCCATATGAGATAATCTCTAAGGCTGATTAAAGCTCAAAATTTCAGTGATTTGCTCTTCAGCACTAGCTTTGAATTTAGCAAAGACATCTTTTGGTATATCTATATTTTTTCCTTTAATGACTTTAAGAGATTGTCACTTCAAGTTTATCCCCAAACCTGTCTTTAGCCTACTCCCCACAGTCATCATTAATGGGAAAAATCATTGTGGAAAAGGGGCCCATTTTCCTCATTGCCACCAGGAATAATTTCTGACCAAATACCATGGACAGACAGATAGATATAAGAACTTGGGAGTCACAACATTCCTCATATAGTTCTGTTCCTCCTCCTAGTCCTTACTATAATCCTGGAGAAAAGAAATCCACTTGGAAAAGGAGCCAACTGTTCCCATCAACTACCAATCAATTGTACTTACAATGCTAGCAAATCACCCTAATTGAAACGGCAAGACAACATAAGGGAGAGATAGGAAGCATGTATCAGACAAATGAAACCATCACCTTCCTCTATGAGGTGCTTCTAGCCCAAAGCACACAGCCATCATCCTGCTAAAATCAACTCCTGAGAAGATGCAGCCTGGCACTTCCTGTTGAAGATGCTATCATCATATATATGATGATGCAGAAAACAAAATTCTTGTCACCAGTCATTAGCACTGTCAAATATTATTTTATCAATAGGAATGAAATTAATGCAGTACTACCATCTGCTTTGCTGTACCCTAAGTATAATAGGATCTATCCATCTGACTTGCACCTGAAATTGTCCATATAAATTGTCTCCCCATTAGAACAAGATTTCTTTAAATCCAGAGACCCTCTTTTCTGTTTTCCTGCCTCTTAACACAGTGCTTTTGTAAATAGCAAATGACCACTTTGTGCTTCCTACATTTTGTCAGACATTCATTTATTCATATATTCACTAAAATATTATCTGAACAAAGCAATGTAAGGAATCAGGTTTTAGACAGAAGCATGAGGTAAACAAGATTTCAGAAAGGTAAAAGGGTTAGTCTTTCAGAAAATCCTCTGCTCCATTGTTTACTTAGCACAGTATCTTGCACATTTTAGGTTCTTAATGAAAGTCTGTTGACCAACTCTTCAAGAAGAATTTATGTACGTATGAAGTTTACCATAGAAAAGCTCTCTCCTCATATTATGGGATCTTGGAATATAATTTCCTCTACAATTCACCTTCTCATCTACTAAATGTTTTATTTAACTCACTAGTGGCTAACTCTTTTTATTCCCTTTTTTTAAAATTTTGACTTTCCTTCCATGTGTCCATTTCTTTACTTGACTGTATTCCCCCCCATTTTTGGTAAATATATTATTACGTTTAAGCTTTGTTCTAGTTGAAAGTATGTAGAGAGATGGCCAAAGTTGCCTTCACACAAAAATGCAAAGTAAATTCAGCTGATCCTTGGTATTCCTCTTCTACCCTTTCTCTTCTTCCCTTTACTCTTTCCCCTCAATAACAGATCTTAGTGATGTAATATATTCTTGCTCTGAAGATATATTTACTTTTAAAAAAGACTTTCTGGAATATTCACTGTTTAAGTCAAAAGAATAACAAATTTCCAATTTCCAAACACCATAATGCATGAATTGAGTAGATTTGAGGGCAAGGAGGTTTTTCCAAGTTCCTCAAATCATAACATGTCTGTGACATAAGTCAACATATGGTTTTTTGTGCTTTGCTTTTGCCAGACTGGAATCAGTGCCAGAACTTACCCATTTCCATTTAGATTTTTTCTCTCCTTTATTCATCCCAATTTAATTATATCTACCAACTTATCTATGCCTTTTTATGGCACATATTACCATAGCACCCAGACATTGGAACAAAAAAATACATTAGAAGAGAAAAATAGCAGTAGTCAATGTAGTAAAAGAAGATTTTTTAAAATGTTAGATGAGTTCTTAGATAATTATGCAGAATAAAAGAAAAATAATCTCTTATAAATGTACTATGTGTGAGTGACAAGCTCCACACCCATTAATTTCCTGCTCTTTTATATATTTTTAAAATATCTTGTACTCTTATTTCATAAATTCCATTCATCCCTCTTACTAACAATCTCCATAACCTTTTTTTAAGCATGTGTCAATTAATCTAAATAAATCATTATCAAAAAATATAACTAACCATCCTTCTTCCAGAAGTGCATATCTTTTTTAGAGATTCTGAAAAATATAACAAATAATGGAACATACATATATATGTGGCTAGGCTTCATCCAATCAATTACCAGAATTTGTTGGTTCATTTTTCCCTGCCCTAGTCTCTGTTCTTTCTAATCCTTCTACCATGGACAATGGTATAGGTCAATATTATTGGTCTAATCTATTGCAATATCTTCTGAATGAACTCCCTGTCTGGAGTCTCTTCCATTTCCAATGGATCCAATACAATTTCATTAGACTAGTTTTTCTAAAACATTACTTTCTTTCCATTATCAATAACTTCCTATTACTGATCACACCCTGCTGACCTTATACTGATGTGTTCATGAGTGAATTTGTTAATATTTCATTGAATTAAATTTTTGGATGAGGTGGCTTTGTGATCAGATCTAACCTGCAAGTGAAATTAGAACATATGTCATTATTTTAAATTTCAATTCACCTTATCTCTTTAGTGGTAGAATACATTGCTCAACGAAATTTATTTGACTAGATTCAATTAAGACTGACATGGAAAGATAATATAAGTTCACATAAATCCATAAAAGAAAAGGCCAGTTGACCAAAGGTAGAAGAATCATGTACTTAAGACAATGCTGAGAATAGGCAAAGAAAAAGACAGGTCTCGCTCTTTTTTTATAGTCTTTTCTATCTAGAAAGATAATGCTATGGAGAGAGTATTGGACCAGGAAATATTGAACTCAAATATGGTCTCTGATACTTACTACATATGTTACTCTGGACAAGTGTTTAACCTTTGTTTACTTCAATTTTCTCCTCTATGAAAAAGGAGATAGTAATACCACTTACATCTAAGAGTTGTTATGAAGATGAAAAAACATAATATTTGTAAATGGAATATAGTAGGCATTTAATTTCCTTCCTCCTCCAGATCATCCATCTTCAATATTGGTGTAACAAGAAAAGACATCACTGTCTGGGAACTGGAGAAAGTGTGGCCTTGGGTTGACAGTGATGGTCACGAAACTGGTAAAAAGGAATTAAACTACTGATATGCAAGAGAAGTAAGGTAGCTTACTCCTTTAGATAAATCCTGTTTTCCATTTTCAACTTGCCCCACATATACTTCATGTTTTCCAAATTAGGAAAGGGGCAAGAAGGACAAAAATATTTGGCTGACAGGTATAAGAAAGTTTTGGGAGATAACAACATTTAAATGCACAGAGGAATGAAGTCCTCTGAATCCTTCACAACACATCATAATTTTGCCACATAGAAGCCGCAGATAAATATGTTTATTGGGAAACATGAAAGAAACACACTAAAATAAAATGGAACAAAAAGATTAGAGAGAGAAATATACTAGTCTCACTTCTGGGCTTACTCTTGTTTTGATTTTACATAGTAATTTCAATTTCAATGAGACTTTTATTTTTAACTACTTTTAAAATAATTTATTTTATTAATGCTCATTTTTCTTAAATTTTGAGTTCCAAACTCTTTTCCTCCCTCATGACACTTCATTTTCCTTGTAAAGGAAAACAGTTTGATATTTATTATGCATGTGAATTCATGAAGAACATATTTTCATATTAGTCATGTTGCAAAAGAAAACAAAAACAAAATTAAAATAAGGTGAAAAAAGTATACTTTATACTTTGCATTCTTAGTCTAGAAGTAGATAACATTTTTCATCATGAGATCTTCCAAATTGTCTTGAATCATTATCTAGATCAGAGTACCTAAGTCTTGCAAAGTTGTCTTTACAATATTGTTACTATACATGATATCTCCTGTTTCTATTTACTTCACCTTCATCAATTTCAGCAAAAACTTCTCAAATTGATATATAATCATATGCTAGTGATTTCTTTTACCGCAGTAGGATCCCTTCACAATGATATACTATAAATTGTTTATCCTTTTCCCATTTGACAGATATCTCCTTAATTTCCAATTCCAAGAAAAGAACTATTATAAATATTTTGAAATAAATAAATGCCTTCTTTCCTTTCCTTTGATCACTTTGGGACATAGGCCTAGTAGTGATATTGCTGGGTCAAAGGATATCCTAAGTTTAGTAGCCCTTTGGGCATACTTCCAAATTATTTTAGTCACAACTATATATGTAGTGAATTAGTATCCCGATTTTTCTACATCCTCTTCAGTATTTATTATTTTCATTTTATGCAGTGATAGCCAATATGATATGTATGAGGTGGTATCTCAGAATTGTTCAATTTGTATTTCTCTATTCAATAGTGACCTAGAGAATTTATTCATGTGGCTATTGATAGATTTCTTTTCTTCAGAAAAATTTCTGTTCAGATCCTTTTATCAATTTATCAAGTAGGGGATGGCTCTATTTTTTTTATAAATTTGACTCAGTTCCCTATATGCTTTAGAAATGAAACTTTTACCAGAGAAACTTGCTTTAATTTTTTTATCCTGATTTCCTCTTTTCCTTTGAATTTTATCTGCTTTATGTTGTGTGTGTGTAAAAGCCCTTTAACGTCAAGTAATCAAAATAATCTGAAGTCACTTACCCCAAGTCTATTCCACTGATCCTCCCTTCTGTCTCTTAGCCAGTACCACATTGTTTTGATGACCACTGCTTTATAGTACAGTTTAATATCTGGTACTCCTAGGCCATCTTCCTTCACTTTTTTTTTCATTATTTCCCTTGACATTCTTAATCTTTTCTTCTTCAAAATGAACTTTGTTATACTTTTTTTCTAATTCTGTAAAAAAGTTTCTTGGTAGTTTGATAGGTATGGCACTAAATAAGTAAATTAATTTGGGCAGAATGGTCACTTTTATTATGTTGGCTCATCCTACCCATGAGCAATCAATGTTTTTCCAATTGTAGTCTATGATAAACCCAAAGAGCCCAACTTTTGGGACAAAAATCCACTATTTGACAAAAACTGCTGGGAAAATTGGAAAACAATATGGGAGAGATTAGGTTTAGATCAACATCTCATACCCTACACCAAGATAAATTCAGAATGGGTGAATGACTTGAATATAAAGAAGGAAACTGTAAGTAAGTTAGATGAACAAAGAATAGTATACTTGTCAGACCTCTGAGAAAGAAAAGATTTTAAAACTAAGCAAGAGTTAGAAAAAATGACAAAATGTAAAATAAATAATTTTGATTACATTAAATTAAAAAGATTTTGTACAAACAAAAACAATGGAACCAAAATCAGAAGGGAAACAACAAACTGGGAAAAATATAACAAAAAAATCTGACAGAGGTCTAATTACTCAAATATGCAAGGAGCTAAATCAATTGTATAAAAAATCAAGCCATTCCCCAATTGATAAATGGGCAAGGGACATGAATAGGCAATTTTCAGGTAAAGAAATCAAAACTATTAATAAGCACATGAGAAAGTGTTCTAAATCTCTAATAATTATAGAAATGCAAATCAAAACAACTCTGAGGTATCACCTCACACGTAGCAGATTGGCTAAAATGACAGCAGGGGAGAGTAATGAATGTTGGAGGGGATGTGGCAAAATTGGGACATTAATGCATTGCTGGTGGAGTTGTAAATTGATCCAACCATTCTGGAAGGCAATTTGGAACTATGCCCAAAAGGTACTAAAATAATGCCTGCCTTTTGATCTAGCCATAGCATTGCTGGATTTATACCCCAAAGCAATCATACAGGAAAAGACTTGCACACAAATATTTATAGCCGCACTCTTTGTGGTGGCAAAAAACTAGAAAATGAGGGTATGTCCTTCAATTGGGTAATGACTGAATAAATTGTGGTATATGCTGGTGATGGAATACTATTGTGCTCAAAGGAATAATAAACTGGAGGAATTCCACGTAAACTGGAAAGACCTCCAGGAATTGATGCAGAATGAAAGGAGCAGAGCCAGAAGAACATTATATACAGAGACTGATACACTGTGGTAAAATCAAATGTAATGGACTTCTGTACTAGCAGCAATGCAATGACCCAGGACAATTCTGAGGGATTTATGGAAAAGAACACTACCCACATTTAGAGGAAGAACTGTAGGAGAGGAAACATAGAAGAAAAACAACTGCTTGAACACAGGGGTGGTTGCGGACATGGTTGGGTATGTAGACTCTAAATGACCACTCTTGTACAATTATTAATAATATGGAAATAGGTCTTGATCTCTGACACATGAAAAATCCTGTGGAAATGCTTGTTGGCTATGGGGGAGGAGGGTGAATTGGGGTGCAGAGAGTAAGGACACAAATCATGGAAACATGGAAATTTTTTTCTAAAAAAATAAAATTAGATATAAATATTAAATCTTATATTTATGTTCTAATATATAATACACATATATATTAGAATAAAAAATAATTATTTAATTTGATCTCCACTGGTAGTATATTTACCCTTTTCACTTTTTTTTAAATTTTAAACATTTATTAATATTCATTTTTAACATGGTTACATGATTCATGCTCCCACTTTCCCCTTCACCCCCTGCATTCCCCCCACCCATGGCCAACACACATTTCCACTGGTTTTGTCATGTGTCCTTGATCAAGACCTATTTCCAAATTGTTGGTTAGTTGCATTGGTGTGGTAGTTTTGAGTCTACATCCTCAATCATGTCCAACCCAACCAATGCGTTCAAGCAGCTGTTTTTCTTAAATGTTTCCTCTCCTGCAGTCCTTCCTCTGAATGTGGGTAGCGTTCTTTACCATAAATCCCTCAGAATTGTCCTGGGTCATTGCATTGCTACTGGTACAGAGGTCCATTACATTCGATTTTACCATAGTATATCAGTCTCTGTGTACAGTGTTCTTCTGGCTCTGCTCCTTTCACTCTCCATTAGTTCCTGGAGGTCTTTCCAGTTCACCTGGAACTTCTCCAGTTTGTTATTCCTTTGAGCACAATAGCATATACCATAATTTGTTCCGCCATTCCCCAATTGAAGGACATACCCTCCTTTTCCAGTTTTTTACCACCATAAAAAGAGCAGCTATAAATATTTTCGTACAAGTCTGTTTATCTATGATCTCTTTGGGGTACAAACCCAACAATGGTATGGCTGGATCAAAGGGCAGGCAGTCTTTTATATCACTTTGAGTATAGTTCCAAACTGCCAGCCAGAATGTTTGGATCAGTTCACAACGCCACCAGCAATGCACTTTCTCATGTGCTTATTGATACTTTTGATATCTGTACCTGAAAATTGCCTATTCATGTCTCTTGCCCATTTATCAATTGGGGAATGGCTTGATTTTTCATACGATTGATTTAGCTCCTTGTATATTTGAGTAATTAGACCTCTGTCAGATTTTTTTGTTATATTTTTCCCAGTTTGTTGTTTCCCTTCTGATTTTGGTTGCATTGTTTTTGTTTGTACAAAAGCTTTTTAGTTTAATATAATCAAAACCATTTAATTTACATTTTGTAATTTTCTCTAACTCTTGCTTGGTTTTAAAATCTTTCCTTTCCCAGAGATCTGACAGGTATACTATTTTGTGATCACTTAACTTATTTATAGTTTCCCTCTTTATATTCAAGTCATTCACCCATTTTTTGGTAGTTTGATAGGTATGGTGCTAAATAGGTAAATTAATTTGGGTAGAATGGTCATTTTTATTATGTTAGCTCGTCCTACCCATGAGCAATCAATGGCTTTCCAATTTTTTAGATCCAGTTTTATTTGTTTGGAAAGTGTTTTGTAGTTGTTTTCCTATAATTGCTATGTTTGTTTTGGTAGATAGATTCCTAAGTATTTTATATTGTCTAGGGTAATTTTAAATGGTGTTTCTCTTTCTACCTCTTGCTGCTCTAGTGTGTTGTTAATGTATAGAAATGCTGATGATTTATGTGCATTTATTTTGTATCCTGCCACTTTGCTATAAAGTTGTTGATTATTTCTACAAGTTTCTTAGTTGATTCTCTAGGATTTTTTAAGTATACCATCATGTCGTCTGCAAAAGCTTAGTCTCCTCCTTTCCTATTTTGATACCTTCAATTTCTTTTTCTTCTCTAATTGCTATTGCTAGTGTTTCTAGTACTATATTGAATAATAGAGGTGATAATGGACATCCTTGTTTCACACCTGATATTATTGGGAAGGTTTCTAATTTATCCCCATTGCATATAATGCTTGTTGATGGTTTAGGTATATACTGTTTATTATTTTTAGGAAAGGTCCTTCTATTCCTATACTTTTCAGTGTTTTCAATAGGAATGGATGCTGTATTTTGTCAAAGGCTTTTTTAGCATCTATTGAGATAATCCTGTGATTTTTTTTTTGATAGACTGTTGATATGGTCAATTATGTGGATGGTTTTCCTAATGTTGAACCAACCTTGCATTCCTGGTGTGAATCCCACCTGATCATGGTGGATGATCTTCTTAATTACTTGCAGGAGTCTCTTTGCTAGTATTCTATTTAAGATTTTTGCATCTATGTTCATTAGGGAGATTGGTCTGTAGTTTTCTTTCTCTGTTTTTGATCTCCCTGGCTTTGGAATCAGTACCATATTTGTGTCATAAAAGGAATTTGGTAGGACTCCTTCTTTGCTTATCATATCAAATAATTTGTATAGTATTAGGATTAGTTGCTCTTTGAATGTCTGATAGAATTCAATTGTGAATCCATCAGGCCCTGGTGATTTTTTCTTAGGGAGTTCTTTGATGGCTTGTTCAATTACCATTTCTGATATGGGATTATTTAGGTATTCTATTTCTTCTGCTGTTAACCTAGGCAGTTTATATTTTTGTAAATATTCATCCATATCTCCTAAATTGTCATATTTATTGCCATATAATTGGGCGAAATAGTTTTTAATGATTGCCTTAATTTCCCCTTCATTAGAGGTGAGGTCTCCCTTTTCATCTTTGATACAGTCAATTTGGTTTTCTTCTTTCCTTTTTCTTGTTAGATTGACCAGTACTTTGTCTATTTTATCTGTTTTTTCAAAGTACCAGCTTCTAGTCTTATTTATTAATTCAATAGTTCTTTCACTTTCGATTTTATTGATTTCTCCCTTGATTTTTAGTATTTCAAATTTAGTTTTCATCTGGGGATTTTTAATTTGCTCACTTTCTAATTTTTTGAGTTGCATGCCCAATTCATTAATCTCTGCCCTCCTTAATTTGTTAATATATGCACTCAAATATATAAATTTCCCCCTGAGTACTGCCTTGGCTGCATCCCACAGAGTTTAGTAGGATGTCTCATCTTTGCCATTCTCTTCAATGAAATTATTGATTGTTTCTATGATTTCTTCTTTGACAAATTGATTTTGGAAAATCATATTATTTAATTTCCAATTAGTTTTTGATTTTCCTGTCCAGGTGCCCTTACTAATTATTATTTTTATTGCATTATGATCTGAGAAGGTTACATTTATTATTTCTGCTCTTTTGCATTTTTTGCAATGATTCTATGCCCTATTACTTGGTCAATCTTTGTGAATGTACCATGTGCAGCTGAAAAGAAGGCGTATTCTTTTTTGTCCCTATTTATTTTTCTCCACATATCAATTAAATCTAATTTTTCTAGGACTTCACCTCTCTTACCTCTTTTTTATTTATTTTTTGGTTTGATTTATCTAGATCTGAAAGAGGAATATTTAGATCTCCCACTAGTATGGTTTTACTATCTATTTCCTTCTTAAGCTCTGCCAGTTTCTCCTTTATGAATTTGGGTGCTATGCCACTTGGTGCATACATATTGAGCAGTGTTATTTCCTCATTGTTTAAACTGCCTTTAATCAGGATGTGATGACCTTCACTGTCTTTTTTAATCATATCTACTTTTACTTTGGCTTTGTCAGAAATCACAATAGCCACTCCTGCCTTCTTTTTCTCATTTGATGCCCAAAAGATTTTGTTCAAGCCCTGCACCTTAAACTTGTATATGTCCACCCGCCTTATATGTGTTTCTTGTAGAAAACATATGGTGGGATTTTGGTTTCTAATCCACTCTGCTGTTTGCTTCTGTTTTATGTGAGTGTTCATCCCATTCACATTCAGAGTTATAATTATCAGCTGTGCATTCGCTGACATTTTTGTATTCTTCCCTATTCCTAACCCTTCTTCTTAAACTATTTCCTTTTAAACCAGTGGTTTGCTATTAAGCCAATATCCCTTATCCCTTCCCTTGATTGACTTCCCTTTCTACCCCCTCCCTTGTTTTTCCCCTCTTTTTGTTTTTGAATGCCTAATAAATTCCCTCCCCCTTCTTCTCCCATCCCTTTTTTTACCTCCCCACTCCCCTGCTCCCCTTGGTTTATCCCTTCTGACTTTCTCAGTAGGGTTAGATAGAGTTTTATATCCCAATGGATAGTATAGCTACTCTTCCCTCTCTGGGTTGATTACACTGAGAGTAAGGTTTAGAATATCTTATTTTTCTTATTCTCTCAAGTTTCTCCTGGTGTCTCCCTCCATTCTCCCTCCTCTTTCCCACCCCCCATATCATCTTTGACTATTCAGCACTCCACCCTCTCCCCATAAATCAGTCTTCTGACCACTATAATAATGAATACTTAATAGTGAATAGAGTTCACTACAGAGAATTATACATAGCATTTCTCCACATAGGAATGCAGATAATTAGATCTTAATGAGGCCCTTAAAAAGGCAAATTTAAAATGTTATGAGTTTTCTTTCTTTCCCCTCTGTTTCTTATTTACCTTTTCATGTTTCTCTCGCTTTTTGTGGTTTGATATCAAACTTTCCATTTAGTCCTGGTCTTTTCTGTGCAAATACTTGGAAATCTTCAATTTTTTTGAATGCCCATACTTTCCCCTGGAAGTATATATTCAATTTTGATGGGTAGTTGATCTGTGGTTGCAGGCCCAGCTCTCTTGCCTTTCTGAATATCATATTCCAAGCTTTGCAGTCTTTTAGCATGGAGGCTGCCAGATCCTGTGTGATCCTGATTGGTGCTCCTTAATATTTGAATTGTCTCTTTCTGGCTTCTTGTAAGATTTTTTCTTTTATTTGAAAGCTCTTGAATTTGGCTATTATATTCGTGGGCATTGTCTTATCTGGATCGAGTATCAAGGGTGATCTATGGATCATTTCAATGTCTATATTGCCCTCTTGTTGTAGAACTTCAGGGCAATTTTGCTGAATAATTTCTTTTAGTATGGAGTCCAAATTTCTATTAATTTCTCCCTTTTCAGGGAGACTAATGATTCTCAAATTGTCTCTTCTAGACTGTTTTTCTTGGTCTGTCACTTTCTTATTGAGATATTTCATGTTTCCTTCTATTTTTTCAGTCTTTTGACTTTGTTTTATTTGTTCTTGTTGTCTTGAGAGATCATTAGCTGCTAATTGTTCAATTCTAGCCTTTAAGGTCTGGTTTTCGGCTATAATCTTTTGGTTTTCGGCTATAATCTTTTGGTTTTCCTTTTCAATCTGGTCATTTCTGGTCTTCAGTTGACTTGCCTCCCTTTCCAATTGTGAAATTCTGCCTTTTAAATTGTTATTTTCTTGCCTGATTTCCTTTTGGGCTACTTCCCATTTCTCTAACCAAATCTTTTCCAACTTTCTTGTCATCTCAGTTTTGAACATTTCAAGAGCTTGTGACCAGTTTTCATTATCTTGGGAGGGTTCGCATGTGATTGCTTGTTTTTTCTCCTGTTCTGATTGCTCGGTTGTCTGGCTTTTCTCCGTGTAAAAGTTGTCAAGTATTAAAGATTTCTTCTTCTTGTTGTTAATCTTTCTCTCTCTCTTCTGGACTTCCTGATTCTGGGTAGCCATTGTTATACTAGCCCCTCCTCAGCTTTATCCTCCTGCTCAGGGTCTGTCTGTGGTCTTTTGACTCCTGAGGTCTGAGGTCTAGTTTTTTCCAAGGTCAAGCCCCCTGGTGGACCCTCTTGCTTGATCCTCTGCAGGAGGTTCCTTTAGAAGTCTCAGGGAGCTACTTCCACAGTTGTATACCCGTCTGCACTGGTTCCCCACCCAGGGTTTTAGAGCCTCCGCTCCCGCCTGTGTCCCCCCTCCGCCTGCATCTCCACCTGTGCCTGCCCTCTGTGTCCTCACTCAGAGTCCGTGTGTGTTCTTTAGCTTTTTGGGGTCCTAAATCTTGCTGCTCTCAGGAACAGGCCCTGGAGCTGACAGTGACTCTATGGGTGCCCAAAACTTGCTCTATTTCTTTTGACCTGGCTTCAGTGATGTAGGTGGTGTGTGTGGGGTTGGGGAGGGGTGGTTGCTCATCCCACAATTTAGTGAGAGCTGTTTCACCCCTTTATATCATGGAAATGCCCCGATTCCACGTACCTTCCATGCTGCGCCCTGTTGTGGGGTACTTCCATTCAACTGGGTTTGTTTTTATGTCTCCTTGAGAAGTCCTATATGTTTCAGTCACGAGAGGTTAAGAGCTGCTTTTTACTCTGCCGCCATCTTAACCCGGAACTCCCTACCCTTTTCACTTTTTATACTAGTAATTAATTTTCTACTTTCTTTTTTTTTTTTTCAAAAAACTAACCTAAATTATATCTATTTCACTTTTTTCATGAACTTAGTTTCTAATTTCATTTGTTAATTCTGTAGTTTTCTTAATTCAATTATAGCAATTTCTCATTTGATATGCAAGATTTCCCTTTTTTGCTTTTAATTGAAGATTTTTAATTTTTTCTAATTTTTAGTTGCATATCCAATCCATGATCTACTCTTTCTCCCTCTTTTTTTAACTTATGTATGCATTAAAAGATACAGATTTTACCCTAAGTACTGCTTTGGCTACATCCTAGAGATTTTTGAATTTTTTTTCTCTATGTTGTCATTCTCTTTAAGCAAATAATTGATCTTTACTAAATTTGTTTTTTGTCCCACTCATTGTTTATGATTAAATAATTTAGTTTCCAATTAATTTTAAATTTATTATTCTATAGACTTTTATTAAATGTAATTTTTATTGCTTTATGGTCTGAAAAGAATGCATTTATTTATTTGTTTGTTTGTTTTTTTATTATCTGAGTTTCTTTGTGAAATTTTTTTGTCCTAATACATGGTCAGTTTTTGTGAAGATACCGTATACAACTTAAAAAACGTTCTACTCCCATTGAATTTTCTCAAGAATCTATTATATCTAACTTTTGTAGCATTCAATTCATTTCTTTGAATTTTTTCTTATTTATTAGATGGTTATATCTCTCAAGCTTTTAGAGTAGGAAGTTGAGCTGCATTGTTCTCCTGAGGGTGCTGTACAGCTTATCAAATATTGGTTCCATTGTTGCTTTCTCATTACCTCAATGAGACTATAATTCCTACTACTCCACTATGTTTTCTTTGACTGAAACTTGCTTCATTCTGATCTTTCTTGTTTCTGTCACTCTAAAATTTTTTTTCATTACCTATTTTTGTTTTTTTTTACAGGTGTGTTTGGGTTAGCTCAGAGCATCCTTCACTCTGACATCCTGGCTAATGGAAACAAAGTCTATTAATTATTTTTTCATAGTTTTCTTTCTTAGATTTAATTTTTCTTCCTAATTTTTCTTTTTCCACTCATAGTTGAGATTGAAAGTCATTTTTTGGCTATTTTAGGAATTCTTGTTGGATTTCTGTCCTATTTACATTTTTATTCACTTTAAGTCTTTGCTTATAGCTTTTTTGATACCATTCTCTTTTTTTCTGTTTGTATCTTGATTAACCATTTACTATAATATTTTCTGTGGTTGTATTCTCTGTTATTTTAATTTGCTCATTTTCCTGCTTATTTCTTGACTATGAAATTCCTGTTAAATTTAGGCTCTCTACCAGTTGTGGAGCCAGTAGGCAGTGTGCTAAACTTTATGTTTTTACATGCTGCTTGTTTTAGGGTTTGTTCTGGTGATTACAACATTTTTTAGTGCTTCCAAGGTGATGTGATCTGGGGAAAGGTATCATCACTGTTCTCCTGATTTTTGCTCTGATTCTTACCTAGGAAGAGCCCCTGATCTGTTTGAAAGCTCCTCAGGACAACTATTAACCCTGAAAATGAAAGTGATGCTCTTTCTTAGATCCCTGTGTGACCTAAAGTGTTCTGCTATGTCCTGGAACTGTAATCCATATGTGGAAATGGAGTTGCCAAACAGTGCCTAGTTGTTTAGCCATTGCTAGCAATGCATTAGGTAGAAATCCTTCTGGCCACTTGCCAAATCTCTTAATAGTTTCTAGCCTGAGAAGTTCTGCTTCTAATGTCAGTACAAGGTCCCCTATAGTCCTTGACAGATTTCCAGATCCCCTTACTGTCTTTGACTTGGGAACTCCTGAAGCTTCTATTGCTTCTGGCACCACCACTTAGTGCCACCACTAGTTTTTCCTGCACAGGGGCTCCAGGCCATACTCTTCTCTTTTGTCAAAGATTTCTCTTTCTAAATTCCTAACTTGTCCTAAGCTAGAAGAATGTCTTGCTCTGAATCTTTGTTAGCTTTGCTGTTTCATAATTATTCTTGAAGCATTATTTAAAAGTTGTTTGTAAGACAATGTTGGGAGGGGAGTGCACAGCTAGGTGATTACCTTTACTCTTCAATCTTGGCTCCATCCAGAAATGGGACTTTGAAAGGACCATTAAAAAAACATTCATTAGGTAGCTAGATGGAGCAGTGAATAGAATGCCAGACTTAAAGTCAAAAAACCTCATTTTCCTGCGTTCAAATCTGGCCTTATACCTTTACTATATGACCCTAGACAAGACATTTGGATCACCTCAGTTTCCTCATCTGTAAAATGAGTTGGAGAAGGAAATGACAAACCACTCCACTATTTTTCCAAGCAAACTCCAAATGAATTCATGAAGTCTTGGACATGATTGATTTCTAACCAAATATAGAAAAGTCTCATTGTTGGAATCTAGTCGAATGTCTGAATATAAAGGAATGAGATATCCTATATTCCTTACCTATGGCTTAAATAATAATTGATAAAAGAGGACAGAAGAGATTTTTCTCTCTCTTATGGAAGAATAAATATGTCAGCATTAAGAGAAAAAACGAGTCTCATATTCTGAATATTGACCACTATCCTCTCATCCAAAATATTTTTCAACTTAAAAAAAATAAAATATCCAACAAACCCTATAAGTTCCTATAAATATATGAAACCCTACAAGCATATAAAACCCTATAAGCAACAAATAACTGTTTTGAGGAATTGGTGAAAGAAACTGATTTATAACCAACACTGAATACTTTACAGAGCAGAATTGCATGATAACAATGACTAATAAGCAACTATTGTTTAAAGTGTATGGGTTTTTGTATGTGTTTTTAAATATATAACTAGCTAGGTTTTTCAAACAATGGAACTATTCTTTTATGTAGATGTTTTTGTATGAACTTGGCTAACTCATCTTCATTATTGGATGTATGTGTGTGAAAATATGTACCTCTTAATATGAAATTCAATTTTTTCTCTCAAATTTATGGAGTGAACCTAAGTAAACCAGGTTTCATTGCTCCAAAGATTTTCATGAATTATGGAAATTTTACTTTAAAGACTGGCTTAAAGATCCAAAGTTTTAATGATTTATATATTACTATGCTTAAAAATGAGCTCAGGACAATGATGCACCAACAATAAAAGGTGCCTCCTAATTACCAGATTTTTCAGATCAGAAAGAGCTGGGATTCAGAGACTAGTTCTTGGACCCTTGCTATCATTTAAACTAGAGAGAGGTATCAAACTCAAATAGTAAGGGGGGCCACTAAACCATGTGTAAGGCCTGCAATGGCAAAGTAACCTAGAGGTCATATATTAACATCATGTTCTATTGTATTTTTATTTACATTGTTAAATATTTCTCAATTATGAACTGGTTCCACAACATTGAGAAATGTTGGGTCAGCAATGCCAGATGAATATTTGTCACTTTTGGTATAGAGAACTACTGGAACACAGAACTACTTTCTACCAATACAATTTGACACCTTCTGTTCAACTGACAAAATCAGCAGCCTAAAACACTGAGAAGTTAACTATTTGCCTAGTCTCACATTGCCAGTATGTGTCAGAAGCAGTACTTTAAATTTTAAAATGGAATATGAACAATGTTGTGCACACAGTAGAAGATGTTATTTATGTTTTGCTTATCTGTCAGATGAGAAAAATCTGTGGGTGGTGGGGTAGGTATGGAGCAAAGATGATGGAGAAGATATACAGACCTAACTGATCACTACCAAACTACCATCCAAACAAGTATAATATAATCCCTCAAAATGAATTTGGTAGCAGAATAATACACAAGAAGATGGGATAAAATATTTTTTAGACCAAAACAACTTAAAAGGCTGGCATGAAATATCTCATGCACCAGGGTAGAAGTGGATTACAAAGCAGCATGCCAAGGCCGTCTCCACCATGGCAATATGCCTTGGACACAGCTGAATCAGCAACAAAGGCTTCTGGAATTCTCAGCAACAGATGGAAAAGGGGGTGGTCAGACAACTGCTCAGAAGAAGATTAGAGGTGTCTCTTTTTTTGCTCTGGATGCAAGACTTTTGCTGCTTTGCCAAATGCAGATCCGAGTCATAATCCTAGATCATGGTCTCAGATCAAGGAGGAGAACTAGAAGACACCAGAGCTTTTGCCACGGGGGACCCTAATCATGACAATTCAAAGGTGGAAAAGAGTGTTTGTGGTTACTTAGAGACCTGAGCACAGTCTGGGAGAATATTAGACATATCTCTCCTTAAATCATATAACCTTAGAAGAACTGAAAGTTTATAGATCCCTAGAGCTTAGCTCTGAATGCAGCTTCACAAAGAAAATAAAGCTTGGAACAGCGCTTCCTTCACCAAAGGTACAGAGACCAACTTTAGCAGTTTTTTTTAATCAAAAGAAACAAAAAAAAGCCTAGAAAATGAGCAAACAACAAAAAAGAAAACTCAACAAAGAAAGTTATATTGGTGATAGGGAACACCCAAATGCCAGCTCAGAAGAAGACAACAAAATCAATATTGCTGACTGCAAAGCCTCCAAGCAAATAATATGAATTGGTCTGAAGCTCAAAAATAATTAATAGATGAGCTCAAAAAGAATTTTAAAAATAAAATAAGAGAGATGGAAGAAAAATTGGGAAAATAAATGAGAGTGATACCAGAAAATTATAAAAAAAGAGTAAAAGCTTGGTAAAGGTGGCACAAAAATGCTGAAATTTATAACTAAAAAAAATAGGCCAACTGGTAAAAGAGGCATAAGAATCCATTGAACAGAAGAACTTTTTAAAAAGAACAATTGGCCATATGGAAAAAAGATAAACAAATTGTAATAAAGAGAAAAACTTCTTAAAAGCAGAATTGGCCATATGGAAAAAGAGGTATAAAATTAACTTAAGAGAAGAACATTTTACAAAGTAGAATTGACCAAATGGAAATGTAGACACTTTCAAAATATTGGAAACTGTTTTTGTATGTAACTGAGGGAAAATAAAATGAAATAAATTTTAAAAAATTTTAATTAAAAAACCTCTCAGAAATCTGACCAAAGTGTTGACTAGTTGTGGTTTATAAAGACAAATGATATAATATATCTTCCACCACTTATTTTCAGAGAAAGAAATGATGGACAAGCGTTATAAGATCAAACATATATGATAAAACATGGGCAAAATATTGATTTACATCACTTTGTTATGAGGAAAGATTTGTCAGAGAGATTTTGGAGGATAGTGACAGGCATGCAAAACACATAAAGGATTTAAATGATATACTGAGTAAATGGAGGGGGGATGCAGAAGGACAATCAAATGTTAATGCTTGGTTCAGCTTACAGATTTAAAAAACACTCTGTGAGGCAGTTTATGGTTTCTGACACAATTCTCTTCCCTTTCCTTTTTCATGTCTTGACATTTTTGTAATTGTTGAATTCACAATTAAAAAAAATGATGGCCTCTAAAAAAAAAAGAAGAAGAAGGAACCTGGGTACCTATCTCCATTCATTTCTTCCTTCACCATAGGAGAGTTCTGGAGGAGTCATTGTAGGAAAATTGAAAACCTAAATATATAAACCATGGTGGGTAAAACTGTAAAATGGGAAGCATTTATATTTGGTCTTAGTTACATATTTCTTATGTTTTTCCAGTCTTTAATCTTCATTCCTGTCACTGGCCAAACAAATATTGATGCCATTGCGGCTATAGAACACAGTAGAGTATTTTTTAGTATAAAGATCTATTCCTTGCCAAAAGGCAGGGAAATAAACTATGAAGAAACAAAAGAAGAGAAATTCACTGATTACAATGTATGCCATATAACCAGTGGAAAATTAGCTATTATAGATATAGAAATTGATGAGCAAAAAAATCCAAGGAAGAGTCACTAGTGAGAACAGTCAGTATATATTCATACCAGGGGCATATAAGGGGGAAAAAGGGGTTTTATGGGTTCAATATATTAAAAGATGGTCGCCAGAGGATTGAACTATTATCAATCCTCAATTAAGAATAATCTCAAGTCAAAATTGACTTTCATGGAAGTTTATTTACAATTAGGAAAGTTGCAGGTAGGGAAATTGAGCGAGAGAAACTCTGGCCTGGACCAGAGGCCAAAACCAGCTAAGAATTTAGAGTCCCCAGCAGAGGAGCACAGAGGTTAATTAAACAAGGTTTCTAGCCTCAAGGTCTTTTATAATTAGAGGCCTCCCTGTGGGTAGAGCCTCCAGAAAAGCCAAGGGAAGAGAGAGAGAGAGTCAGCCTAACTTACCCACTTGACAATTCAAAGGGAAGCAGTCCAAGATCCCACCAGAGATCCTTCTACACCAAGTTCAAAGCCCCAACTGCCTCCACAGGAAGTTACCATCCTATTTAAAAGATGGCATCTTTTGTCACTTCCTGCATCCACCTCCAATTTGCATGTCCAATCACAATAGACGATTCTCATAGTACTGCTTACAGGACAATGAGATTCTGATTCGTCACCCACTCTAGCACACGTGGGTTATGAACCTCCCAGAATTAGAGGTGTTCTCACCTTTGGGTGATTAAATCTAAACATGGGCAGTGTAGACTTAATCTAATTATCCCAGGCAGGAAATTAGACATTAACAAGCTGAAGCAGGATGACTTCTTAAAATTTAATTTAAACACACTTAGAGTATTTTAAGTACTCCAAATGCAAAGATGGAAATTAAAATAATATAGAATATCCCATCCACTATAACATATGAGGACCTAAATGAATGAATAATTCATAGAGGGAAAATATTTTGAAAAGACTTATCTAGTATAGACACTGTTATTTGCTCTATTTTAAATTCCATATTCTTTCTAACCTCTATGTTTTATGCCTTTAAAGAACATATCAAAACTTTTCATCTCCAAGAAGCTTTCCATTATTGTCACAATGATTACTCCCTCACTTTGGGTTTCCTAAGTACTAAAATACCATGAATAGTTTTGTATTTAAAATTGTTTTGAATATAATGTTTTTTCTTGAGGATTACTTTCAAATTATTCCACAAATCTTTCCTTTCTTTAATAACTTATAAGAACAAATGTATCTTTCTCTTCACTGAGCAATCTCTTTTTTACAAAATTTATTGTTTTTCCTTCTGGTCAGTCATTTTTTCATTGGATGATTTTCCTCTGAATTGGATTGTAACCTCCTGAAGTCAGGGAATATCTCTTATGGATCTTTTATTATATGTTGAATATGCAATAGGCAGTCAGTTACTACAATTTGATTGGTTGAGTGTTTACTTTTTCATCATAATCAGTCCAAGTTGTTCAGATAAACAATTATACCCTTACTGTTTTGTATGTGAGTTTGCTAATTAAGATGTAATTAAATTTACATATTACTCTTTAAAAGTTTTTTGGCATCATATTATTTTTCTTAAGAAAATGCAAATCTTCACAAACTTTGGAAATAAGCACTTAGAAATATAATACTGTATAATAGAATAAAAACTGGATTTCAGAAGTTAGAAAAAGGTCAAAACATATTATAATAGCAGTCATTTTTTTGAGAGACTAAAAAACAATACATTAAATTCAGTGAAAGACACATAAGTCTATGAATAATCAAATGTGTATATATTTTTGAAAGCCCTTGGTTTTCTTTCTCTGTTTAACAATGCAATGTTATTTATAAGATAATGCAAATCTTCTCAAATTAATTCACCACAATACACTTTAAAATATGAGAAATTGTTAAATGAGGTGAAAAATGCAAGACATTTTAAAATTAAGCTATTATATCAGGTTTATGCAAATATGAAGATTGCTAACAAAAATAATAATTTTTAGAATGTATCATTTGAAATGTTCATTTCATTATCATGAGGTTTCCTACCAAGACCCACATTTATTGTAGTTATTTTGAGAGAAACGAGCAAGAATATCTGGAAAATATATTCCTTTGGAGTTTGGCTTTATGATCAGAGACAGATGAGATCTATCATCAGATATGGTCATTTTGCCATTTTTGTTTGTTTGGTCTTTGATTATTGTTGTTAGAATAAACCTTATATTGAAAGAAGCATAAACTGATCATCTTTTTTGTTATTCTACTTATTTTGATATTTGAAAGTATCTATAGGCTAATAAGTATTACAATTCCTTTACCAATGTAGATTTCAACCTATCTCCCCTGCCTATACTGAGCCACCCAGTGGCTAAATTTCCTCTAACCATTTCTTCTTGGGGATGAATTCAACAAATTAGGTTATTTTTCTGTACCTCTTGGAACTGCATGGACAAAAGTAGAGAAAAGAGATTACATATGTTTTTCTGTAGTTGGTCCATCTTTTTTTTTCTTTAATCTTATATTGTTCCAGTGAAGATCTTTTTACCATCTCTCCTATGAAATTTTTTTTAAACCCTTACCTTCCGTCTTGGAGTCAATGCTGTGTATTGGCTCCAAGGCAGAAGAGTGGTAGGGGCTAGGCAATGGGGGTCAAGTGACTTGCCCAGGGTCACACAACTAGGAAGTGTCTGAGGCCAGATTTGAACCTAGGACCTCCCGTCTCTAGGCCTGACTCTCAATTCACTGAGCCACCCAGCTGTCCCCTCCTATGAAAATTTTTGTAATGAAAAATTTGCAACTTTCTTATGTCCCTCATGATCTTCTCACACTCACTCCCCACCAATTCTTTTAATTTTGCTTTTGGTTATCTCAGATCTAGTTCTTTATGTTTTGTAGTTTTTTATGCATTGTGGCATACAACATCACCAGAAGATGATTAATGTTAAAACTATATGTCTTTGTCATAAGATGAACTTTGGTATAATTAAAAGCACAGCCAACTTTCTTGCAAAGAATCTAGTCTGATTGCATCAGCCTGTTGATCTTTGGGACTAGTTTATTGCCTACTTAATATTATTGTCCAACATATATGTATCACTGGAACAATTCTATATATTGTCTGTTCAAAGAGATATTGTTATTTGAACAATAGACATCTTAATATTTCTTGTTTTTCCTGGGTGGACAGGAAAGTCCCAAATTTATGATGTTATATTGTATCTCATACAGGAGACTTTGAAATATCCTAGGTTGGATGTTCTCAGCACATTAACATACACAATCCAAACCTTCTGGAAAATATCAATTTTGCAACTAAAGAACCCCCAAAACAAAGATGAAATGGTCTCAATAGGTTATATAGTGAATCTCAATTCATCAAGAAGAATTTAATGGAGGCAGCTGGGTGGCTAAGTGGATTGAGAACCAGGCCCAGAGATGGGAGGTCCTGGGTTCAAATCTGGACTCAGACACTTCCTAGCTGTGTGACCCTGTACAAGTCACTTGACCCCCATTGCCTAGCTCTTACCCCTCTTCTGCCTTAGAATCAATACATAGTATTGTTCCTAAGAAAGAAGGTAAGGTTTTTTATTTAGAAAAGAAGAAGAAGAAGTTGATGACTGACAAAACAATGTAAATGCATGCTGAGAGAAAAGGGAAAGACTAAGGTGCTTGAAAGCAAAGATTATTTTATACTTTTTTTATTTCCCTCCAGCATACAATACAGAGCTATGCTTATAATAATTGCTCAATGAATATTCACTGATTAATGACTATGACTGAGTCAATCAGTAGGTCTTTAATGCTTTAAAAACTTGAGGGAAAAGAAAGTAGTCCTTAGGTTAAATAATAAAGGTATAAAACTAACTTTTCTCTGGTTCTTAGCTCTATTTTGTACCCTTAATCAGGTAATCACCTTGATAAAAATAGTGTGGTGTTTATAAGTACCGATTGAAGGACAAGCATTTTCTTTGTATCTACCACAATGTCTAGACTAAAATATTATCCACTGAGACAGAAAAGAAGTTGTTTCATGGATAAAATGGATAAGATCCTTGACTCAAAAACAGTCATGAAATAGATGAAATTCATGTTGCATTTTATAATTATTATTTGTTATTCATTTTGTTTTGTTTTGTTTTTCATAAGTGTTTATTAAACACTTGCTATGGACCAGGCACAACACTAAGTATTTTACAAAATGTATCTAATTTCACATTCAAAATACCCATATATCTCTTATTTTCACTATTTTACTGATGATAAAACTGAGGCCAGTCAGTCAAGAAACATTTATTAAGTACTTAGTATGGGTCAGGAACTTTGATAGCTTAGCCTCAGAGAACTTAAAAAGCCCATCCATCACTATACTGATAATAACTGTTTTCAATTAGTTACAAACTTAGACTTAACTGATTATGTCTTTTCTCAATGTGTCACTAACTATATGAAGATGCTGTTTAATATATAAATGAAACAGATTTTCAAAAAGGAATGTGGGAATAACACTAAATGTGAAGGATGTATCCATGTACGTACAACTCCACAAACTTAGATGATATAACATAAAAAATTTTCATAGTCTTTTTGAAGTCTTCTTAGTTTATTCTAATTACTCTAGGAAACAACTGATTTCTCAGACATGAGATGAGACTTCAAAGAGATTCATCCACCTTATTTTTCCTAACGAGTGATATACTGATTTATCAGTCTTCTTCTCTTGGCATTAAGCTTTTATCCCAAATTAGGGATGAGATTGGACTTATTTATCAGACAAGACACTAGCACACAATTTACAAGGACTTATAACACTAAGAAACATGATATTCATTTATCTACTGAAATGTATTGATTTTTTTTAGCAAGTCTATGTCCCTAAGAATATTTCTTTCACTTCCGTGAAAGGGACAATTCCTTTCTGATGACTTGTTTTCCCCTTGTTAGTACTTCTTATTCCATCCTTCTCTATCTGTAAAACATAATTATTGGCAGAGATAATAGAAAATAAAACCAAGAGTTGAATAGCTTTGGTTTCTATTCAATATTGATTATAATTAATTTCCACAACTCTGCCTTGAAGACATTTTCCTATCTATTTTCTCTCTTACAAGCCAAAATTCTTATAGGTTCTTGCAACTTTTTTTGTTCCAAAGACTGAAAGCACATTGCTTATGAAAAGAGAAAGCCCCACTCCAGTTTTACAGTTGTAAATATCACTGTAATATCCTCTCTTCATTGAGTACATCAAAGGTATATTATCTTTATTCCTTCTACTACATTTTCTGCATAAAAGATCCTACAATCTTATGAGGTCACTAAAAGAAAGAGGATGTGAACAGACACTATCTTTTCTCTACACTAGAATGGAAATTCCATTTTTTATAAATTCAGTCACATCCTTTTTCTTCCTTGTTGCTCTCTAGTTTTTGTTTTGCTTTGTTTTGTTTTGTTTTGTTTTCCCTTGGATTGGCTGGAGCAAAATTAATTTTCATGCATTTCTTTCTGTTTAGCCAGGTCTCTATTAGATCAAGTACTTTAGGAGTGCTTTGAATATAAAGCAGTTGATATGAAAGTTTTCCTCATTTCTACCAAAAAAAACTTCTCCATTCCAATCACACTGATAAATGGCTTCCTATAGACCTCCACATCAACTAATATACCCCTCTTCATAGATGTCTAAGTAAAACTTAGAAACATATTCACTAACATCTAGAAGTTTACTCATTGGTAGATTAGGTATATCCATATGTAATAAATAACATGCTAGCAGTTTAGATCAGAATATATTGAACTATTAGAAAAACACATGTCAGAAAGCATGCCTTCTTATAAACAATACATATAAATAGTCACCATTTAATTCATTTTTCAATTGTCCAAAAGATCTCCTTCAACATCCAACTATTAGATATTACTTTGCTTGGTGCCTGAGGAGATGTTGTGATCAAAGCTTTTGTGTTGTTTAAAACTATTCTAAGCCTTGGGTGACTATGTCTCCCAGGACTCCCTGTTACAACTTCCCCCAACACCTCACACTTCCTTTGTGGGAGGTGTTGGGGAAAGTATAAAAGAGACAGTTTGGGCACCTTTTCAGAGCTCTCCGGCACAGAGGCTCTCAACCCCAGAGATACTCTCTTGACCCCTCAGACTCTCTCAACCTTGGAGGCTCCATGGTTCTCTCAATCTTGGAGGCTCTCAACCATGGGGGAAGTGCCTACTGGAAGAGACCCTTTTTCCCTACCTAACTTTTCCCTTTCCTAACTAAATAAAACCTAGCTATTCTTTTTTTTTTTTTAACCCTTACCTTCCTTCTTGGAGTCAATACTGTGTATTGGCTCCAAGGCAGAAGAGTGGTAAGGGTAGGCAATGGGGGTCAAGTGACTTGCCCAGGGTCACACAGCTGGGAAGTGGCTGAGGCCAGATTTGAACCTAGGACCTCCCATCTCTAGGCCTGGCTCTCAATCCACTGAGCTATCCAGCTGCACCCTACTAGCTATTCTAACAATAAGTACTACATAATCTTTATTGAGCTCCGAAGGGCTCAGGTCAATTTCCCACTGGGCTTGTGGGATACTGGCTGGGCTACCTTCTTTCCCTTCCTTTCCCTTTCTATCCTTCCTTTCCCTTCCTTCTCCTGTCCTACCTTCCTCCTATCACCCCTGAACCTCACACTTTCAACCACAATCATCAGACCTATTGTCCATTCAGCCTAAGATTCCTTTTCTGTGAGTGGAAAAAAGGAGAATATTACAGACGATTTGAATTGTCTTTCCCCGTTTCCTCAATATCCCCCCTAAAATTTCCTAGTTTCCTTAAAGACAAAATGAGATTATATCATTCAAAATCCATCCTATTATTTTTGAAGATTTTTCTGGTTTTTAGCTTGTATTTATGTTTCAAACCTGGAAGGAAGGAAGGAAGGAAGGAAGGAAGGAAGGAAGGAAGGAAGGAAGGAAGAAAGGAAGGAAGGAAGGAAGGAGGAAGGGAGGGAGGGAAAGAGGGAAGGAAGAAATGAAGGAAGGAGGGGGGAGAGAGAAGAAGGAACGTTAAGCACTTACTAATTGCCAAACACAGGGATAAGCACTAGGGATACAAAAAATTGACAAGATAATTCTGATACTCAATAAGCTTATGTTTTAGTGGGAGAAGACCACACATAAAGGGGTGGGGAGTGAGAGGACAAGGAGAAAAAGGAAAATTATGTCTCCACAATTACATTGATAAAATAAGTAAGCAGCAAGAGAGCCCTGGGTCCTAGAAAAATAGGGCAAAATCACAATTATCTTTCAGTGAATGGAACTAGTTTAGAACCTAAAAGACAAGCACACAGCCTGGCAGCTACCTGTTTTGAAGTCTTTTCAACTTGGCACAATCTGTCAGAGCTGGGGCTGTGTTAAAATAGGTTCTGAGAAGCCAAGGTCTTCTCCATTCCAAGTCGAGACATCAGAGGAGGACATTAGTGGAAGCTGACTATTTTTAAGTGTAATAATATCTTTGTATTGTTTAATATAATCATTAGTGATGAAATCTTCCCATGCATAATAAATATTACATTATAAATATCTTTCCCAGAGAATTCTAACAAAGCAAAGTTAAGTCTCCAGAGCTGAGTACATATCACCTATATGGTGATCCCCAAGTGAAGAGCACTGCAAAAATAACTCTGGCCAGGCTGGCCCAGCTTTCACAAATATAGCAAGAGATTTTCAGTGACTTCAGCAGGATGTGCATATGCACTGTCAGAGGAAGTTAATTTTGCACCATCTTCCCATTTCACCTCTGGGGTCTAGTTGCCAACAGTCTAAAATCCATGTTTATATGATTACAAAGGAATTAGGATGCACTAGGTTCATAAATTACAATTGCATATTGATTCACATTTTAGTTTCCATTTTATTCTTATTTTCCCCTCAGCGCATTTTATAACCAAAAAAATGTATAGATAGAATTTCAAATTAAAACGATCATGCTAAAAGCTATGTATTAGCTGCCAAACCAAAACTGCAGTGAGCTTTATGGATTCCTTATATTCTAGTTCTGAATCATCTCTGTCGAAAGAACATAGGCCAATCTGCCCTTGCTTTTTGCAGTGATTCACCTGATGCCCCTGTTCTCTATCTCCCTCCAAGTTGATACCTATAACAAGAGTCAGGTACCAGCAATCTTCACTTCCAAACATTTCAGGGCAATATAGATTTTGCAAAATAGAATGTCAACTATGCAATACTGTGCTAAGTTGGGAACAATTGGCATTACATGGTAAATGGTCTTTGGCTCTGAGCAGAAGCTCTGAAATAAAACGAGTGAGTTGTCTGCTGTGCTCTAAAATAGAACTCTCACTAATGTACACAGGTACACTTAGAACATCAGCCCATTTCTGTGAATGATGCAGAAGAAATTGCTAAAAGTACCTTTTATGTTTATGGAGGAGGAAAAACTCTCTTTGATGTAGCAGAAGAATCAATATTCTTATTGAAAATAATTCTAGGTTATTCCAATGAGTAATTGTCAAATCTTGGTCATTCAGAATTAATGAGGAAGAATCTTTAGAAATTTTTAACATGGATTTTTGGTAAAAAAAAAATAGATCTTCAATTTTATTTGCTTAAATTCACCTATTCAAAAGACTCCATTTTCAAAAGATGTACTTGTATTACTGTGTCAGGAATGCACAGTAAAAAATACTGATGTTCACAATACCAAAGAAGCAAATACTCATTTTCCAGCTTTTGTTTACCTCATTGTTTGCGTTTAATTTTATTTCGTGCTTCCTCTTTGTCTTCTTCCTTAGGAGTTAGGTTTTTATTTCCTTGATATTTTCTGCTGTTCATACTTGCTAAAGTGCTCTTGTCAACAGTTCAGCAGTTGAATGAGGCAAAGTGTTAGTTAATAGTGTGAAAGTCTGGTGTGCTGTCAGAAAAGGGCAGACCATTAGCTTGTGAATTTTCTTCTCCCAGTGTTCTCTAGCTCAGAAACTGGCAGAACAAATCACGCTGACGAGTTACTATTAATGTTACAAATGGCATATGAATTTATGCAGCTTCATAATTAAGCCCTATACATAACCACAAAAGAAAAACAAAATCCACGTTCAGGAATGAGCGTTCACATCTACCTAACGAATGTCTGAGGGATTGAAACTCTAGCAAAATCAAAGGCCCTTGCCAGAGACGACATGAATATTGTTTGCTGAAGCTTACTTTGGGGGGAAAAAAATACACACTTCAAGAAACAGAATCCAAAATTCCAGGTCAATTGATGTCAATTTTAATCATTCTGATTGTTTTAGAAACTGGAAACAATCAGGGTAAATTATGGTGCAGTTATAATACATCTAAGTCATAGCTTCAGGGCAAACAGTGTGTGAGAGAATATGGAGGTTCATGACCTTTGCATCACAATTGAGCTGCACTAAAATTGCATGATAAGTAATCATGGAAAATGGCAAATATTATGTAATGACAGGGTAATTACATGCTATTGTTCCATCTTTCAAACCACAACATTATCATTAGCCTTCATGGGTATATGGAAATTATTCCAAGTGTTCTTAGGAACTTCTAACCATCTGTAGCATATGTAATTTTGGTGTCATTGTATAGCACTTAGGTACCAAATACTAAGTCGTCGCAGGATAATTCTGAACTCCTGTTTATACAATGTGAGAAAGACGTTTTGAGATGGAATGAGATGTTCCAAACAATTCCTAACATAGTGTCATAATAACCAAGTGTTCTACCATTTGAGCACTGAGGTAAAAAAATACTGGGGGGGTGGTGGTGGTAAGAGGGTGGCACAGGGTGTGCCACTATGACAAGAATCTCTTTTGTTTTTATTTTTAACTTCCTTGATGACCTTTGTAAGGATTGAAAATGTTCAATCTCCATTCCTCATTCTCTTAACCCTGTTTCTTATGTATATTATTCAGTGGATCAAATAATCAACTTATCATTAAAGAATAGGAAACTTCTTTTTTTTTCCCCTAAGTTACTTTTAAGGAAAGTGTAGAATTTTAGCTGGATTTTATCCAGATTTTAGTTGCTACAAAATGCCAAGACATGTGCAGTGTGAGGTTGGATGGTAAATTGCACTCGAATCAATCCTATTTTAATTCTAATCCTGGCATTACCACTAATGATCTCTATGATGTTGGACAAATTTCTTTACCTGCCTGGGACCTCCCATTTGTGCAATTAAGTCATTAATACGCATAATCTCTATAATATTTCATATATCTAAATCCAATTCAGTTCATCTGACAATTATTATGAACATATATGCAAGGCACTGTACAGAGTGCTAAAAATGTTATTCTTTCTATCCTAGAGCAATGTGGTAGAGTGGCCAGAGAGATGGCCTTGGAACCAGCAAGTTCTGGGATCAAATCCCTTCACAGACACATTCTGATTGTTGAAACTCAGAAAACTTAACCTCTCAGTGCTGTATAAAATTTTCTATGAGTACATGTTGCAGTCCAGTTGCTGATATGCATTTTTAGAAATCTTCATTTAGAAGGAGTTCCTTTACCAATGAAATAGCAGGTTCAATGTCTCTATCTTATTCTAATTTTACACATTTTAGCAGCCCTAGTTGTCAGCCTAATGACTAATCAAATGAATCATTCAAATGCCCATCACTTTTTATGTGGGCTATTATAATTGCTTGTCTACCTTCCTCCAGGTTTGCCTTTGCTCCTTTTTACAATTGCCAAGATTATGTTTCAAATACAAAAGAAAGAAGAGTGAACTCCCTTTTCCCAAAACCTTCATTGACCCCAAGTTTCATGTTAGATTAAATAAAAACTTGGCCTGGAATTCAAGGACTTCCACAATCTGATTTCATCATCTCTTTCTAACTTTCTTTCATATAGCTCCTGTTCATTGTCTCAATTTTGTAGCCAAATTGGCATAATTGGCAAAGAAAAATTTTTTTGATCACATTCTGTTTTCCCCAGTATGTAAGCACATAAGCTGTCTGCAGTGCATGGAATTCAATACTTCTTCATATCCACATCATTAAAATCCTCTTTTTTAAAACCTTATTCAAAAGTGCCTCCTCTTCCATGAAATTTCTTGGATCCCCCACTGGAAATATTTTCTCCTGTAAAAAGAATGTTATTAGATCCTTCCTTTGGTGCCTAGCACATTTTCAATCCTTGTTGGTAAACCTATGGCACGCAGGCCAAAGTGTGCCAGAGGGGGCTGCTCCCCTTCCCCTCTCTACCACACCTGAAGACATTTCTCACATGATCCATCCCTCTGCCCAGCAACCC
The DNA here is from genome assembly GCF_016433145.1 of Gracilinanus agilis. Taxonomy (NCBI): domain Eukaryota; kingdom Metazoa; phylum Chordata; class Mammalia; order Didelphimorphia; family Didelphidae; genus Gracilinanus; species Gracilinanus agilis. Next base: position 186,931,570 of record NC_058135.1, on the reverse strand, counting down.
AATGAGAGTGCTTCCTCTTTCCCCTGTCTGAGGTAAGGGTACGGCTCATATTCAGTGTTTGACTTGCAGCTTGGACACTGTCTCTTAAAGGTCACCATTCTAAACTATGTCATAAGTATTTTTATACATATTTTATCTCCCATTAAACAAGAGACTGAAGCAATTTCATCTTTGTATGGGGTAGCACCAAGCACAGTCTCTTTTCTATTTACAATATGGTTTTTTTCTGAATTAAAATGAATTATCATGAAATGAAAGAATGTGTTTCTTATTTGGGATTTGGCTATAAATGATTAGATGTGCCTAGTTACTTTTAGTTAATAATTTCATTTTTTTTTCTAAAAAATATTATCTAAACCTCAGTTTTCTCATCTGTAAAATGAGGGAGTTTGAAGATATTGGTGAATATGATCTCTTCTAGCTCTGTAATCTAAATTTAGAATCTCATGAATTCTTAAAATAATTCATGTGCTTCTTTAATTCTGTAGATGTCAAGTTAGTTAGGCAAAGGCTCCCCTTCTACTTTGGGATGTCTCTTGATGGTTCCTGAAATAAACAAATCATTGTTTCAAAAGAGATTGATAAAGTACAGTACAGAAGAGGGAGAATTGTTTCTAAGTGGTTTCTTTGCAAGAAGGGATAAAAAAAACTCTGACCTTTTCCTCCATTTCTTTATACCAAGAAAAACAGCTGCTAGTCAAGTCCTTACCTTGAAATGCCCTTAGGAATGAGAATAGATTGAAACTGCCTGAGGGAATGGAATGTTATGAGTGATTATTTTGTCCTGGTTTGTTTTTGTTTTTCACAAATCATTTAAAAGAAGAAGGAAAAAAATGTAGATTTTGGAATGACTCTGCATAAAATTATCTTTGGCCCAATGGCTAATGAACTATTTAAAAATTTCTTTGGGGGACAGCTGGGTGACTCAATGGATTGAGAACTAGGTCTAGAGATGAGAGGTCCTAGGTTCAAATTTGACTTCACATACTTCCTAACTCTGTGACCCTGGGCAAGTCATTTCACCCCCATTGCCTAGGCCTTACTGCTCTTCTGCCTTGGAACCAATACACAGTACTAATTCTAAGACAGAAGGTAAGGATTTTAAAAGAAAAGATTAATTTGGTGCTTTGAATAAAAGATATAGTAGTGAAAGATTAGAGGAAAACAAAAACACTACATGCATAAATTTCAAACTTAAAAATTTATGAACCATTTGGTCCTGAGGACCTCATTTTACCACTGAAGAATCTGACTCTTAAAGATTTTGATCTGCCCAAAGTCATATACCTAGCAAGTAGCAGAGGGAACTTTTGAACTCATGGCCTCTGACTCAAATAGGGCAAGTAGGTAGTACAATGGATAAATTGCTGGGCCTGGAGTCAGAAAGTCTCATCTTCCTAACTTCAAATCTAGCCTCAGATCTTACTAGCTGAGTGACTTGTTTGCCTTAGTTTTCTCATCTGTAAAATGAGCTAAAAATGGAAATAGCAAACCAATCCAGTATTTTTGCCAAGAAAATCTGAAACTAGGTCACAATGAGTTGGATATGACTGAAAATGGCTGAACAGCCTCTAACTCTAAATTTTACCTGACTTTTACTTACATATGGTATCCCAAAAATTTTCATGCAGTTTTAAGCTATTAACTTCACTAAGACTTTCGAGACACCCTCTATATACCTATGTATCACCTGGAAATGATATTACTAGCTGCTGGGAGGGGAATAATGAGGTCAATGTGGTTCATTGAGCAGGTTTGACAATCACTTCTAAAGTCTTTTCTGGTTTTAAATCTATGATTCTATCATCCACCCAGATAACCTTCAAATATCTCACATCTAACATAGCCAGGGTCAATCAATTTTAATTTAATTTTAATCTTTTTCCAGATTGCATGTTAATACAATTTTTAATATTCATTTTCTGACATTTTTCTATCCATGTTCATTCTTCTTCTTCCACTTTATCTCCCTCCCCAAGACAGAAGATAATGTGAAATAAGTTATTCATATGTTATCATACAATACATAATTCAGTGTTCATAATGTAAAAGAAGGCATGTATCACTTAAACTAGAGAAAAAATCATCAATGCATCAATATGCATTTAGAATCCATCACTTCCTTCTGTGGCATTGGACAGCATTTTTTGTCCTAAGTTCCTTGGAGTTGTCTTACTTCTTTGCATTGCTAATAATAGTTAAGGCATTCACATCACACCTAACATCCCAAACAGAACTAATTATATTCTCTCTAGATACCCCTCCTCTTGCATTCCCTTTTTCTATGAAGGAGATCTCCATTCCTCTGGCCAGGCAAGTTCACAATCCTGAAGTTATAGACAAATTCTTCTTCCCCGCTCCCTCTTCCCATTCCCTCATATCCAATAAATTTCTGAATCTTGTTGATTCTACTCTCCCATTAACTATTGGCTAGCTCTCCTCTTTTTCCACAACCAACCCAGTCTACTTCCTCATCTTCACTGGCTTGAATATTTTTAGAGCCTCCAATTGGCTTCTCATCTCTGATCTCTCCAATCCATTCTCCATACAGCTGTGACAGGAAGTTACCTTTTAGCATAAGTCATAGCAGATTAACCCAGTCCACATGTATCATTGATTCCCCACAAATTTCAGAAAGCAAACAAAATCTTTCATTCAGTATTTAGAGACATTGACAATTTGGCTTTAGCCTGTCTTTCTGGGTTGAGTACTTATTAACCTCCTCATTCTACTTTTCAAATTAGTCTCCTTGTTATCCCAGAAAAAAAGCATTCCCTGCCCTACTTCCTTCACTTATGATGCTTTTGCACAGACTTTTTTACATGTTTGGATCATTCTCCTCACTTACCTTTGTATGGATCCCTGGCTTTTTGTCATGGCTAACCTCAAGTTATTACTTGAAAAAATCCTCTCCTCCTATTGTTGGTATAATTCTCCAATGTTAACGTGAATGTAGATAAAGGTGGGACTCCAAAAATTACTCCACCTCACTTAAAATTACCACTGTTTTGTAAGAATATTTCCAAGAACTGACTGCCAATTAAAGTCATTGTGTTGGAAACTTCATCATGCACTGTGGAACATGTATGGAAAGAGCTAGATAGATATTTTAAGGTTCTAGAAGTGAAAAGAAAGTCATGGGGTCATAAGAGCTGATCCAGAAAAAAAAACCACACAAATATTAGAAGCCAAGAGGTCATCTATGAAAAAGGAAAGAAAAGGTGGGACAGAGAAGGGAGAAATTATGGAAAGCCATTAGTCCTCTAGATATCTAAGAGGAGAGGGCTCAGACTGATGCAACAGTAAGACCCCCTTATTCAACAACTAAGGAAAGTCCCAATGCTTTGTCTCTTGGTGCCTTTGAGTCATAGATATTTTCATTTAATCTACTGCTTCATATACTATTTCTAGCACCCTGAATCTTGCCTTAAACATATACCAGAGATAGATATGAGTATAAATTGAGATAGACAGATCTTTGTCTAAATTTTAGGAGTTTTTCCTAATATGAGTCTCAGAGGAATTGTAATTGTATTTATAATTTTGCATCAAAAATAAAGTCCCTAAAACTCAGAGTGAGAAACCAGGTGAGTGTTAGGGGCCATTAGTTAATTATTGTAACAATGTTATATAGATAGATAAAAAGATACAGAATATCTGCTAACTGTTATTGGTGAGCAATTCATATATTTTTAATCAAATAAGATTGAAGTTGCTATGCAAATAGGGGAAAGGTGCTATGCAATACAATTTTTTATGTATTTTATGGCACTAATTACCTTATATGAGGAGTATAACAACATTTATAAAAAGAATTCAGTACAAACACTTTCCAATGGATCTTCTCAGCCCTCTTAGTTATCTCTTTTTGATTTCAGATTTGTACTGAGATAACTAAAAACGAATTGCTTTTATTACGATAGTATAAATTGAAGTTGTTTGGTAATTTTAGATACCCAGCAGTGAAAGTACCCAAAACAGAGATGGCTTCACTGGGACTGATCTAAGTTGGGCCCTGTAAGTACTTCTTTGATTTTCAGTTTCAAGTAGGTTACTAAAATTATATTCCACTCTCCAAAGGAAAGAAGGTATTATCTCCATGATGATAGTAGAATATCAGCTCCAAATGGAACCAATATCCACTTGCTCTTTGTGGGGTTTATTACCCCACAAAGAGCAAGTGGATATTGGAAAAACCTTTGAAGATGCATTGACAAGTGCAAATTTCAGGCTAGTTTTGAAACATCCATAGTTAGTAATAACATCATTAAATATTTCTTAAGTATGCATCTGGATTCTTCTATTCATAACATCTCAATAGCTCCCTATAACCCACGATGAAGGGTCAAATTTCATTGATTGGCATTCAAAGTCTTCCAGTTTTAAGTAACTCCTTAGCTTTCAAGCTCCTATTCTTCCATTTTCTCGTGGTTTTAGACTAACTGGATTGTTCCCTGTCACCTCAATATGATCTGTGCATTCCAACCATTTAAACTTCCACCATTTTGTTTTGCATTCTTAGAATGACCTTTCCTTTTGAACTGCTGAATTCCTATCTGTCCTTTAAAACTCAAGTTAAATGCTGTCTCCTCCATGAAGCCTTCTTTTCACCTTGGACTTTACAATACATGGTTCTTCTGTTATCTGATGCTTTCATGTAAAATGTTGCTTCAAAGTTAACTGGGAACAACAAATATAACCTTCTAAGACACTGGAAATTCCACAAGAAAAGGGATCATATTTCATTTCAACTTTGAATTTCTTCATAGCTATATCATGGTGCATTGAAAACAGGAGGCACTTAATCAATAGTTGCTGAATTTCACTGGCAGCATGATAATGACCAATTTGGTATTATACTACAAGCATGATAGAGAAGGAGTTTGAAACAATCTTAGATGTTTTTTCTCATTTTATAGATTAGGAAATTAATAAATTTAGGGTTAGAGTGTTTAACTAGCTTCCCCAAAATCATTATATCTGAAATTCAAACAAATTTTGTTTGATTCTTAATACTATGATCTTTTTTTACCATGATGATCCCTATTGACAGCAGTCCTGGTTTTGTTATTTCCACAATTCAGGTGTTAAGAATTCATTCCACCTAGAGACAGGAGGTCCTAGGTTCAAACCCGGCCTCAGCCACTTCCCAGCTGTGTGACCCTGGGCAAGTCACTTGACCCCCATTGCCCACCCTTACCAATCTTCCAGCTATGAGACAATACACCGAAGTACAAGGGTTTAAAAAAAAAAAGAATTCATTCCAGAGAACCATAATCCAACCACCCAAACAAAACAATACCATGTAGAATTTTTTTTAAAGCACATTGGATTTTGGCTTTCTAACAAGGAGTTCCAAACTCATCTAGCTAAGAACATTTTCAAATTATTAAAGAAGGATTTCCTAATTTGGATTATCTAATTTGGAATATCACAATTTGAAAACCCAAACATTTGCAAGTCAATTTTAATTTATGAATCTACTTATAAAATGTTTTGTACAATATGTAATTTTGAGTATGTTGAATTCCGATGGTTTGGGAACATTCTTCACATGACTAGAAAGTTTCAAAGGTAAATTTGAACCCTATCCCTTTGACTCCAAATCAATCACTATATTCAGTATGCTAAACTGGCTCAAAATTCAGGAAACACAGAAGAGATAGCTAGAGAATTTTCTCATACGTTGAGGTATTCCATTAGAATAATTTTACCAGTTATCATTTTACTGATGCTCTGAACATGAAAATACAGATAATATTGGAAAAGCCCCCAAAAGCGGCCCTCCTGACTATGCCTTTCAGAATATTTTTTTTATTAAACAGAAAAACAGCAGCAGGAACCTACGGCTTTTTTTGTCTCCTATGGTATTGTTACTCCCTGTAGCCTCTCTCCTGCTGCTGAGGTCACTTAAGTCATAAGCTTTAAACTCAGAATACTTAAAAGCATAAAAGATGGCCTTCCCACCACATCACTGAAATTGTTTTAAAAACAGTAATCACTAAAAGGTACAATTTGCCTCAAAATAATCTTGATGCACTTAAAATATATATACAGCAGGGAAGAAGAATCTAATGCATTAAAGCAAAAAATGCATATTGTCTCCTTCTTGCCTTTAAGTCTCAAATAAGTAAAAGTGAATTTTTCAAGTTTGCCTTTTAGAAATCTATCATTGCTGTTTTGAAGTTTCAACAATATGGGCTTTTCTTCTATTCAAATATTATTAATGTTCTAACCTATAGGGAAGGAGTCTATTTTTTTAGATATGCTTTAATAATGGACAACTAGTGATCAATATACAGTTAATAATAGTAATAATGCTTGATGCTTAGCATTATTCATCAAAAGAGATCAAAGCCCTTTAAAGGCATTTATTTATAACAGCATGGTGACATGGTTGGCATTATAATTCTCTTTTTATACAAGGAGAAACTGAAGCACAGAGAAATTAAGCCTTTTGAGCTTCTCCAAAGAAAGGTAACATGTAAATACAAATTATTAGTGAGTGACTTGCATTAAAGTCACAAAATGAGTCAGTGGGAAAACCGCTGAAGAGAGAACAGAAACTTCTTACACTATGTCCTCTCATCTATTCACTTTTCCACTCAGGAAAGTTCTTCCTGTTTTTCACAGCATGATGATAACAGTACTCAAAGGATGGCCTAGATCTCAATCTCCTTGTCCCCATTTTGAATGACAAAAAATATGTGGAAAATGCTATGGAGAATGCACGTAAGAATTGGAATTAGGACAAATGCAAGATGCATTTTAATTATCTGTAATGCTGGTTCCATACTCTAATATTTATGGAGTGGTAGTTTTTAAACAAACCTATTGTTTAGACTGAGGGATTATTTCAGATATTCAGGATTGGCTTTACAAATAGGCAACTGTCTGGTATGATTTGAAAAGCTTTAAGTAGAATATTCTGGGCCTAAAATGTCTCTCTCATCAAAGCACCTTAGATTCTTTTACTAAAGTTGTGTCTCCAAAGTACTTTCCATCTTTAATATTTCATAGTTTTAGCTTTCCATCATTTTCTTACTATAATACAAGTATTCCTAAGCATTATTAGAATCCAGCATGGACTTAGAATTACAAAGTACCTCAGAACTCATTTAGTTCAGCCCTACACAAATCCCTTTGTCTCCCTGTGCCTTAGTTTCCTCATCTATAAAATGAGGACAGAAAAGAAATGAAGAAACTTACCCATACTCAGTTGGATGCTTCTTCTACTCGAATATTTTTCTGATCCTAAATCCAGAGCTTTTTCCTTTGGTACCAAGTCCAACCTCCTAATTTTACCAGTGAGAAAAATAGGCCCACAAAAGGTAAATGAGTTGTCCAAATTCACACAAGTAGTTAAGTTGCAAAACCTAGATCTGAATCCATTGTCACTCCTTTTTTCTCTGTAACATGGGAACTCCCAATTTTAAGATATTAACAGCAGCATCTTCAATTGTGCAGTAGGTTGTGTGATATTGAAATTAAACCTACCCTGAACATTTTTAGATTTAATCACTGTAGGTGTTAACACCATCACTTAATTCACAGGTGGGGAAGTCTATAATCCATATGTGTGAAAGTGGGTGAGGGATCAGATTTGACTGATTGCCTAACCAAAGCATCTATTGTAAATGGACACATAAACTAATAGGAAGACAGAGGAAGTAATGCAAAAAAAAGCACCTTTAAAAGGGAGTGACAACTTCCTGTAGATCAGTTCTTCTTCGGTTTCTGGAGCTGGAACTTGAGTGGGTGTTCTGCTCTTCTCTTTGGCCTGGAACTGGACCTGGAGGAGCTCTGGCTGGGATCTTGGACTTGGTGAGACTGTTCTTAAATCTCTCCCTTATAAATACACATGGTGAGTGAAAAAGGCTGACTCCTTTAGCTTCTCTGGAGGTATTAGCCTCCAAAGCCTCCCTTGATTGGGAGGAGCCCTCATGGCTAAAAACCTTGTTAATTGACTTTTAGTATCTCTGGCTGGGACCTCTGGAGCCCTGCCAGAGTAAAACCAGGGATTGAGCACATAGTCTAGCTCGTTAAGCTAGAGCTCTTACTCTACAGTCTTCTCATTTCTCTACTTTCACTCTCTCCTATATTTTATAAATAAATTACTAAAAAATCATTTTGGAATTTATATTTATTCAATTCCTGCTGACCACTCATTTAAAAATTTAATCCAGGGGCAGCTGGGTAGCTCAGTGGATTGAGAGTCAGGCCTAGAGACCAGAGACCATAAGTTCAAATCCCGCCTCAGACACTTCCCAGCTGTGTGACCCTGAGCAAGTCACTTGACCCCCATTGCTCACCCTTACCACTCTTCCGCCTAGGAGCCAATACACAGAAGTTAAGGGTTTAAAAAATAAACAAACAAACAAATAAATGAAGGAATGAAGGAATAAATAAATATTTAATCCAAACAAAACCTCCCTTTTTCCTTCTTACAGTTGGAGAGGAGATTTGCTAGTTAAATGATTTTTTTTTTACAAAATATGCCTAATTAATATGTACTGAATTGAATTAAATCTTGGAAATTTGAAGGATGGAAACAGATTGGCATGAATTCGGAGAAGAAGTTGCTGCTGAGGTCAGGGTACTCTTAGGCAAAGTGAGATAAGGGACAACAAAGGAAGTCCTCCCCCCTTTTTTTTAAATGAAGCCCTGATATGTCATATCACATTAGCCAAGAAACAGCATATACTTGTCATTGATGATTTTACAGATATCCATATTTCATAAAATTGAACAAGCATTTTATTAAGCGCCTACCATATTCAAGGTACTATGCTAAGAGCTATAAATAACAAGATGAGGGGGAAATGGCATAGTCTTTGCCCTTGAGGAGTTTCAATGTAAAAGATGGATAGACAATGGGCATGTGAAAGGGAAAGGCATTTGCAGAGATAGCTGTGTTATATGGCAAATTATGTCACATATGGCAAAGTGTGACAAGAACTGAACAGAGATCCTATGAAAGTTGAAAAATATCTTATCTACCCACAGAGAACAGGGAAGACTTTATGCAGGAGTTACCACCTGAATTGAACCTTGAAAGAAGAGATGAATTTCAATGAATCCAGATGAATGAGATTAGCTCTGCTAGTCTGACTGAGCCAGCAAAAGGCTAGTTTAGTCTTAGCTTCATGTCAATGGAGTATGACTTTTTCCCAAGTTCAGATTCTAGCCAAGGATAGAGAGCCCTTGACTTTTTAGGCAATGGATACAGGAAAAAAACAGACAATAAGAACATATGGATTTCATATGCAATAACCCCTGGACCCCAAATTCCCAAACACACTGGGCTACTTCAAGGCAGCTGCTTTTGAAGCTATAGTAATAGCCTTCCATGACTTGTTGCAGTCCTCGTTTGAGTGGCTGAGGTGCAATTTTCAGTTCTACAGCTAGGGTAGGCTGCCATTAGAGATTCTTCTCTGGTCTTAATTCTTAGCACCAGAATTGCCTACCCAATAATGTGCTCTAGTGGGCTAATTGACTCTACAGGTTTTGATCAAGTCTCTAGAAGCATGAATCAGCAGAATGTTAGTCCTGAGGCATTTAATCTTTAGTATTACAAATTAAAGCCTTTTAATAGCCCAAAGCAAAGAACATTTTAACAATAATCATCTCAGAAGGTTTCTCAAATGATGACACACCCTTGCTGTTTGGCTACAAGTAAGTCAGTTAGAGAATAAAGTTATGCCAATCAGTCAAATCACAGGATTATTGGACATCTTTGTCAATTCAGAGTGAGTAAATGTGTGTATTATGTGTTAGGACAGAGAAGAGAAAAGTATACAGGTTCTGATTTGTATCAGATAAAGGATGTAAGCATACCAAAGAGTAAAAAATTCCAGAGCCTATAATTCCAGATCTGCTGTGGCAGAAACTATGCTTTATGTCACAAAGACCTTTAATCACCAGGTCCTCTGAAGTTTTGCAGAGTTTGATTGGGATGAGGGGTAGGGAAAAAATAAAAAAAAGAGGATGGCTAATAGTCCAGTTTATGTAAGGCATGTAGTTCAATTCATTTTTTAATCTTTATTTTATTTTAATAACAAATTTCCACTTAAGTTGTCCTAAATTATATGGTTCATGTTGTCTCATTCCCTTCTCCCCTTCCCCTTCTGGAGCTGTCAAGCAATTCAATTTGGATTGTACATGTATTATCACCCAAAACATATTTCCATATTGTTCATTTTTGTAAGTGAATAATCTTATAAAACCAAAACTCCAAATCTCATATGCAAATAAACAAGTAATAAATTATATGTCTTGATCTGCATTTGTATTCCAACAGTTCTTTCTCTGGAGGTAAGTATCATTCTTTTTCCTAAGTCCCTCAGAATTGTCCTGGATCATTACATTGCTGTTGGTTGTAGTCTATCACAAATGTTTCACAGCATCTCATTTACTGGATATAATGTTCTCCTGGTTCTGCTAATTTCACTCTGCATCCATTCACATAGATCTGTCTAACTCTTTCTGAAATTATCCTGTTCATCATTCCTTATAGCACAATAGTATTTCATCATCATCATAAACCACAATTTGTTCAATTATTCCCCAACAGAGGGCCATCCCGTTAGTTTCCAATTCTGTGACCCCCTCCCAAAAAAAGTAGCTATAAATATTTGTGTTCAAAGAGGTCCCTTCCCATTTTTTTTAATCTTTCTGGGATGCAGAGTTAGTGGTACTATTATTGGATCAAAAAATATACATTCTTTTATAGCCCCTTAAGCATTATCCAAAATTGCCCTCCAGAATGGTTAGATCAATTCACAATGGAGTTCAATTCATACTGATAGTTCAACTGACATGTGCCATAAGTTCTACAGAAGTAGAATATGAATAAATGGAAATGCAATTATTAAGCACTCACTATACCAAACAGTTAGTCAATAAACATTTATTAAGTGTGTACTATATGCCAAGCACTATGCTTAAGTGCTGGAAATACAAAAAAGAAAGATAGTCCCTGCCTGTAAGAGCTTCCAGTACTACGGAAGAAGGCAACAGACAAAAGAAAGCTGGAAAGAGTGAGAGGGAGCATGGTAGAACCCAGGGAGCAGTCCAGACTGGTTGGTCTACTACCTTCTTTAAGTGGAAATTTGGAGAGGAGTTATTTGCTCCCACCTTGGACCTCTAGGAATAGGAGCTGAGGCTACTGAGAGTATTAAAGGCATGTGAGTACCCGAACTGATGCAATCTGACAGGTTAATACAGTGTTGAAGTATAGTAGTGAAGAGGGTTCTTGGAAGCATCGTGATGGTAGAGTTCAAGTTCTAGGTGTGCTGATGATGGAAAATGAAACAAACACTACCAATGTTGGGATAAAAATGGAAAATAAAAACAATAAACTCTCTACTCTCAAGGTGATTGCACTCTAACTGAAGAAGACAATTCATTCTAGAAAGTTCAACAGTAGGGTGAAAGGAAAGGCTTCACATTCCTAAGTAGGTTGTGTAATAGGTTGGAAATTTAGGCTGGAGGCAGAATGTGTTTGAATTCCAGGATAAGGAGTTTGCCCTTTATAATGTAGGTATTGAAATATAGCTCAGATGATCAGTGTTTCTAAGTCTATTTTAATGAAAACATACTTTTGAATTATGAAGTCATAAGCACAATGAGTAGTAATGAATAGGCATAAATAGACATGCATGTAACAACCATTTGCCTTTGCCTTCAAGTCAGCTACAAATTCTTAATAAAGTTAAATTTTTTTTGATGAAAGGTTTAAGGGAAAAAAACACAGAACTATACAAACTCATACAATCTACCAACTACATTAGATTCCATTTATTAGATCATGTTAAGTATACAGAAAAGGGAGAGAAAGGACATAATGAAATAATTGATAGGCCTTTTATGGTATTATAATAATTAAATTGAGAAGGCCTCTTTCTGTTAAAGACCTTTGAATAAAAGATAAACTCTGCAAAATTAATGATTTAGGTGTTTTTATTATTTACTCTTCCTCACTCTTCACCAATTTAAGTTTATCTTTGATTTGGAAAATTTGAGTAATTGGAATATAGCTAGGTAGGCCATTATTTGGGGCATTTTATTCTTTCAACAATAGAGGTGAAGTTTTACAATCAGATATCCATTGACTTAATGAAAGGTATTAAATGCATGTAATTACTTGAACATGAAGATTTGTGTGCATCTGACTCATTACCACAATTGAGTTACCAGTTTTGTCTGGCTTAGGAAAATAAGTCTGTATATTACAGTGTTCCCAGTTATCTCTATCTAAAAAAATATCCCCCAGCCAGAGTACCTTTAAAAAATTAGGCTTTGTGTGATTTTATTGGTTTTGATGGAGGATCTAGATTGTGGTTACCAAACTTTTTTGGCGTACTGCTCCCTTTCCAGAAAAAATACTACTTAGTCCCCTGGAAATTAATTTTTTTAAATTTCAATAGCAATTAATAGGAAAGATAAATGCAACTGTGGCCATCACCACTACCCTGGATCAATGCAGCACCCACCAGGGGGTGGTGGCGCCCACTTTGGGAATCACTGATCTAGATGCTTCAAACTAGCATAAGGAAATTCTAGTCATTTTTTGATCAGTCAACAAGGATTTATCAAAACATCTAAAATATGGCAGGTACTATGCTACCTCTAAAGTACATAAAGAAATAATATTACATATCAAACTATATTCCAAAGCAGTAATCATCAAAATAATTTGGTACTGAATAGAAAATAAAGAGGCTAATTAATGAAATGGATTAGGTATACAATATGCAGAAGTAAAAGGTCACCGTAACCTGATGTTTGATAAATCCAAAGATCCCAGCAATTTGGGTAAGAACTCATCATTGGAAGAAAAAAAAACATAAGGGAAAACTGTAAAGCAGTTTGGCAGATACTAGGTCATTGATGAATATCTCAGCCTATATGCCAAGATAAGTTTATAAATTAATATATAATTTGGGGTGATAATCTTAAGCAAATTGAGAAGCATGGAAGAAATTACCTGTCTGATGTACGAATTCAGGAAGAGTTCATTATTAAATAACAGACAAAGAGGATTCCAAGAGATGGGATCTCAAGAGATAAAATGTATAATTTTGATTACATTCAATTAAAATTAAAAAATTCTTGTGCAAACAAAATCACATCAATCAAAATTAGAGATAAGGCAGGAAAAGGAGGGACTGAGAGGGCTAGGGGTCATAGCAAGTTTCTCTGGTAAAAGCCTCATTTTTAAAAAATATAGAGAACTAAGCTAAGTTTATTTTTTTTAATAATTAGAGTCATGTTCCATTTGATAAATAGGGAAAGGATATTAACAGGCAGTTTTCAGAAAAAAAAGTGTCAAAGTCATCAATAGTCATATAAAATACTGCAAATCACTAATAATTATAAAAAGATAAATTAAAATAACTCTGAGATACTACTTCACATCCATCAATTTGGCTAAGATGAAGAAAAAATGACAAATATTGGAGGGGATGTGGAAAATAAGAACTCTAATGAGTTGTGAAATGCTCTAACCATGCTGGAGAACAGTTTGGAAATATTGTGCAAAGGGTTATAAAATTGTGCAAATAATCCAGCAATACCAATACTAGGTATATACTAAAGAGATGAAAAGAAAAGGAAATGAACTCAAATGTACAAAAATATTTATAGCCTCTTTTGTGGTGGCAAAGAATCAGAAAGAAGAAATGCCCATCAATTGGGAATGGTTAAATAAGTTGTCTTACATGATTGTGATGGAATTCTGTTTTGCTGTAAAAGGCAGTTAAGTGGCTCAGTGGATTAAGAACCATGCTTAGAGACTAAAGGTCCTGTATTCAAATTTGACCCCAGATATTCCCTACTTGTGTGACCCTGGGCAAGTCGCTTAAACCTCATTGGCAATCCTAGTCCTTACCACTCTTCTGCCTTAGAACCAATACACAGTACTACTTCTACAATGGAAGGTAAGAGTTTAAAAAAAATAAATATTAACGGTGTTAATTTCACAAAAAAAATGGCAAGTTTTTTATTCCAGTATATGAATTGATGCACAGTGAAGTGAGCAGAACTCAGAGAATATTATATACATTAACAGCCATATCGTAACAATTTCAACTGTGAAAGACAGCTTCTCTAATCAGTACAATAATCAACAACAATTTCAAAAGACTCAGAATGGAATGCTATCCTCTTAAAAGAGATAATTACTGATGAATTCTGAGGGCAGATTGAAATGTTTAACATTCTATTTGTAAGCTATCTCCCAACTTTTAACATGGCTAATGTGGAAATATGTTTTGTGTGACTTCATATTTTTTGCATTCTCAATATGTGAATAAGGGAGTAAAAGAGGGAAAGAATGTATAACTGAAAATATTTTTTATTTTTAATTTTTATTTTTTTAAAACCCTTATCTTCCGTTTTGGAGTCAATACTATGTATTGGCTCTAAGGCAGAAGAGTGGTAAGGACTAGGCAATGGGGGTCAAGTGACTTGCCCAGGGTCACACAGCTGGGAAATGTCCAAGGCCAGTTTTGAACCTAGGACCTCCTGTCTCTAGGCCTGGCTCTTAATCCACTGAGCAACCCAGCTGCTCCCTTAAAAGGGGATTAATAATATACGTTGTGTATTTCTTATGATCACTGCAAGGACAGGGACAACTTTGTAAAGCTTAAATCATCAGAATTATTATAGTTGTTCTAGAAAGAGTCCAAAATAAAAGGTATTATTAGCTGAGCTGCTTTGACTATGCTACTGAACTAGATCTCTGAAAATGAGACTTATTAAACGAAATAGAGAAGATAGTTGCAGGAGCAGTGGCATGTAAACAAGATCTTCATATAAAGGACAGAGAGAAAAAAGTTAGAAATAACCTAAAACAGGGTTTTGATGGGTGTGGGATAAAATGCTAAGAGTGCTGTGGATAGACTGACCTTGCAGACTGGCGAGAACAAACATTTAAACTGCATTAATGGGAAAGAATCTACATCAGAAAGCAAGACACCAGAAAATCTCTTCCTGAGTGACTTGTCAGTGATAAAGAGAAGGAAATGTTCCAAGCAGAGAATTTTTCACCTTGAGGAATTTTTAGGGGTGTTAAATACCATGCAGCCCATTTTGCATTTATGACCATGTTTTCCATAAAAATGAAAAAAAATTATTCTCAAAAATTATCATGTCTGGGAAGTTTTCCTCTTGGGAAATGTTTTTAATCTTATACTAGACTCATGTTGTATGATGTCTTAGATTCTCCCAAAATATGAGCAAAACATTCTTAACAATTTACTTGATATATTTGTATTTATGTTATAACTTGTACAATGTAATCAATGATTCGTCTCATTTTTTTTCCTTTCAATGTTCCATATATACCCAGCTATTTCTTGAGAAAAGTAATTCATCTTAATTCATTGAAAAAAATCAATCTATTAAAATCTTAATAATAGTCAACATATTTGTTAAGTGCTTTTTAGAACCAGATATACAAAAGAAAAAGAAGAAAATAGACTTTTTCAACAAGGAGAGTACATTCTAATAGAGAAGTTAATATGTAATTTATTAGTTATATACTGGAAATATTTAGAGTAGATCACAAATGATTTTAAATAGTCTAACATTTACAAATGTTTCTAGTCTTATGAGTTAGAGTGCCAATCTATTATTCTGACTTTATAGATGAGGAAAATTAAAGTTCAGAAAAAGAGAAGTCATCAGCTAAAGACACCAATAAGTAGCAGAATCAGAACTCAAAAGCAGATTTTCTCATTCTAAATATAAAAATAAATATATGTATATACATAATACATATAATAAATATAGAAAGTATAAAAAATACTAATTTTTCTAGATCATATGTTATCTCCTCTTGTCGAACACATCCTGGCTAATCTTTGGTGATTTTATTTTCAACAAAAAGGTTGCTATGGTCCTTTCACTCTTTTCATCCTTGTATAAAATTCCCAAAGTGCAAGGGAAAAAGTCTTATCATGTCCAATTTCTGCTTAGCCTGGGCTAAGTTGTTCACAGTTAATTGCTACCTAATGTGTTAACTGCTAGCTAAATTGTTAGGTGGCAAAATTTTAATACAACTCTTCTAAAGATTATTTGCATTTTTAGTAAAAGATTGGAAGCAGTGAAATCCCAACAGACTTACACGTGAGTTTACTTATATCTTGTCAAAAAGGTGGTTGTTTATCTTACCTACTCATCCCCCTTGATAAAGTCAGCAATCACACTTAAAAAGCAGTGCTAAGTTTCCACAGGGCAGGGTGCCTCAGGAATGATTCCTGCACTGAATGGACCAATTAATCTTGTTTGCCTTTGATAAATTCATTCTTAGCAGTTTAGTTTGTCATCACCATCATAATCCCTGATTTATCCCCTTTGTGTATTAGGTACAATGCTAGATTATTCAAAGATTAAATTTAATGATCTTAATTGCTATATTATTAGTAATACTTGGTGTTTGTCTCCTGGCCTCTAGGTAATCTTTCTTTTCCAGTCATAAACATACTTTTTTTTTTAAGAAATTAAATTTTTTATTAATTTTTTTTTATTTTTAGAAAAATTTTCCATGGTTACATGATTCATGTTTTTACTTTTCCCTTCACCCCCTTAAACTCCCCCTGCCACAGCTAACTCGAATTTCCACTGGTTTTAACATGTGTCATCAATCAAGACTTATTTACATATTATTGATAGTTGCATTGGTGTGGTCCTTTCCAGTCTACATCCCCAATCATGTCCTCATTAAACCAAGGGTTAAAGCAGTTGTTATTCTTCTGTGTTTCCTCTCCTGTAGTTCTTCCTCTGAATGTGGATAGTGTTCTTTTCCATAAATCCCTCAAAATTGTCCTGGGTCATTTCATTGCTGCTAGTACAGAAGTCCATTATATTTGATTTTACTACAGTGTATTGGTCTCTGTGTACAATGTTCTTCTGTCTCTGCTCCTTTCACTCTGTATCAATTCCTGGAGGTTTTTCCAGTTCACATGGAATTCCTCCAGTTTATTATTCCTTTGAGCACAATAGTATTCCATCACCAGCATATACCACAATTTGTTCAGCCATTCCCCAACTGAAGGGCATACCCTCATTTTCCAGTTTTTTGCCACCACAAAGAGCGCAGCTATAAATACTTTTGTACAAGTCTGTTTATCTATGATCTCTTTGGGGTGCAAACCCAGCAATGGTATGGTTGGCTCGAAGGGCAAGCATTCTTTTTTCGCTCTTTGGGCATAATTCCAAATTGCCATCCAGAATGGCTGGTTCAGTTCACAACTCCACCAACAGCGCATTAATGTCCCAGTTTTGCCACATCCCCTCCAACATTCATTACTCTCCCCTGCTATCATTTTAGCCAATCTGCTATATCTCACACCCCACACCAAGGCAAATTCAGAATGGGTGAAAGACTTGAATATAAAGAAGGAAACTGTAAGTAAATTAAGTGAACACAGAATAGTATACTTATCAGATCTCTGGGAAAGGAAAGATTTTAAAACTAAGCAAGAGTTAGAAAAAATTACAAAATGTAAAATAAATAATTTTGATTATATTAATTTAAAAAGGTTTTGTACAAACAAAAGCAATGCAACGAAAATCAGACGGGAAACAACAAACTGGGAAAAATCTTTATAACAAAAAATTCTGACAGAGGTCTAATTACTCAAATATACAAGGAACTAAATCAATTGCATAAAAAATCAAGCCATTCCCCAATTGATAAATGGGCAAGGGACATGAATAGGCAATTTTCAGATAAAGAAATCAAAAGTATCAATAAGCATATGAGAAAATGTTCTAAATCTCTAATAATTAGAGAAATGCATACATTTTATCTGAAGAAAATGTAAACTATTTCTCTTAGAATCATGAGATCATAGACAAACCATGAAGCAATAAAACACTACCTTAGTTTATTTCTCTGAAAAACTAGCTTAATAAATCCTATAGTCCTTACGTCTTAGGGCTCTTAAACATTGTTAAAAATTGAAGTACTTTATAAATGTCAGCTAATTTGGCATTGATCCCAGACATGTTATCCATCCCTCTAAGAAAGACCATGCCTTTAGGTCTTGTCCACATCTTCGTCAGAGAGAACATCTAACAGCTTTTGCATTGTCACTGCAAGGACATCTAAGGAGTAGATGTGCTCTCTATTTCTTATTACTTACTTATCACATAACTGGCCCAACTTTTTTTCTGATCATGTATCTCTCTAATGACATCCATTGGACTACTTTTCTTAAGATCTTGAATCATAACTTTTGAGCTGAAAAGAACCTCAGAGCTTATCTAATCCAATTCTCTCATTTTATAAATGAAGAAATTAAAAACCAAATAGGGTAAATGACTGACTTAAAGTCACATGAGTAGGGAATGAGAATGTTGAAATTCAAAATGATAACCCTCAGTACCAAATCCATACTTTTTAGCTGGTAGTACAATAGCTTGCTTGTGCTCCTTATAGGCCTCTATATTGTACTTTGATTAACCTTTAATTTATTTCTTTGGGGACTCACATTTCATGACTTGTAGTCCTACAATATCATTAGAAGAATGTTGCTGTTAAAAAAAGGGATGTTGTTTTTTTTTTTCAGATAAAAGTCTGAAATCACTAAAATTACTATCAAATAATCCAGTCTATTCTCTAATCCTCCTGTTAGCTATTCTTAGAAGCTTGAAATGTAAGGGGAAAATAAAAGACATACATAAAGAGTTTACCAAAAATAAGTAAATGGCATTAAATTAGTAATGTAGTTCATATTCAGAAATAGTAAAAAAAAATTAGGAGGTATGTCATTTGTATGCATAGGAAGAGTGAGGCTGAGGAATCTGTTGTAAAAGTCTTTAAACATATCTGTTTCTTCCCTGTGAATTCTCTCTAAGTGCTCCATATCCTTAGTCACTGATAGCTTAGATGTTCATCCTCTAGTACTCTAATAATAGTATGACCAGTATGGAGTATAATGGAACAATTACCTCCTATGCCCAACTGCAATTTTGAAATTCTATTACCAACTTCAGCAATTCAAATTACAGACAGTATTGAATCATTATGTGTACTTTTTTAAAAGTTGTATGAGCAGGGAGGCAGTATAAGGTCTTGGAAAGAACACTCAGTAGTTTGGGATCTAAAAGACATGGGTTAGATTCCATAATTGATAACTATTGTCTATGTGACCTTAAGCAAGTCATTTACTCTCTGTAGGCCTCAATTTCCTTATTTATAAAATGAGGAATTAGGACTAGATGGCATCTGAGGTACTTTTAGATCCAAAATTTGTGATCTCTCATGAAAGGGGAAAATATTGAATTTCTGAAGAAGTCAGAGAGTTGGTGTTAATATCCTAGCTTTGTCACTTACTGCTTTTACAAACTTGATCAGGACACTACAGTTTGGCTTCCCAATCTATAAAATTGAGACAGTTGGATTACATTACTTAGAAAGTTCGATCTAGCACCAAATCTATGAATCTTGCTTCTTAGAATCACTTATTAAATATTAGAATTCCAGTTTTTTGTTTCTTTCTTGGCCACAACAAAAAAATGCAACAAACAAAATATTTATTCAGTGCTCTATAAATATTTAATCCTTTGGCAACAGCAATGTGAGTTAGGTACTAAAGATATTATTATTTACATTTTATAGAAACTAAGGCTCAAAGAATTTTAGTGATTTGCCCAAGGTTCTACATATAATAAGTTTGCAGAGCTGGGATTTGGGACCTTATCTTCCTGACTTTAAGTCATTTTATCCAATCTGCCTTTATAAGTAAGTCCCCCCTAATGTATTCATATGGTACATATCCAGCAACTGCAAATATCTAGAATGTATTTAAAAACTAGAAAGGGGTAGAGATTTCCATATTACAAAATAGATAGCACACAGTTTGTGCAAGATGGATGACATAAAGTCAATGCACTACTGCCTGTGAACTTAATAGATATTAGCAATTTAGATCTCTAAATCATTTCAGAGAAATGTATTAGAAAAAGCAAATATACAAGAGACTATTAGTTTCACAAAAATAATATATGTTATGTATATGTATATATGCATATATACATATATTGTCAATGGTTGACCCACTGATATCACAATGGATTTTGGCTACAATATAATCACACATTAATGTGATGTTGGTTGGGACAACATTACCGTAGGGCATGCCTGTATTCATAAACTGATATCCTCCATCAAAGCCAACAATCAATCAACATATATTTATATTTTTATTTTTTTAATTTTTATTTAGAATATTTTTCCATGGTTACATGATTTATGACCCCCTCTTCTACTTTCTCCTCCCCCCTCCCAAAGCCAACAAGCAGATCCATTGGGTTATACATGTATCATTATTCAAAACCTATTTCCATGTTATTCATATTTGCAGTAGAGCGATCCTTTAACATCAAAACCCTAATCGCATCCCTATCACACTACGTGGTTGATCATATATTTTTCTAATGCATTTCTGTTCCCACAGTTCTTTGTCTGGATGTGGATAGCATTCTCTCTCCTAAGTTCCCCTGGATTGTCCTGAGTTATTGCATTGCTACTGGTAGAAAAGTCTATTATGTTCAATTGTGCCTCGGTGTATCCATCTCTGTGTACAATGTTCTCCTGGTTCTGCTCCTTTCACTCTGTATCAATTCCTGGAGATCATTCCAGTTCACATGGAATTTCTCCAGTTATTTATTCCTTTTAGCACAATAGTATTCCATCACCAACAGATACCACCATTTGTTCAGCCATTCCCCAATTGGTTAACATCCCCTCATTTTCCAATTTTTTGCCACCACAGAGAATACGGCTATGAATATTTTTGTACAAGTCTTTTTCCTTATGATCTCTTTGGGATATAAACCCAGCAGTGGTATGACTTGATCAAAGGGCTGGCATTCATTTAAATACCTTTGGGCATAATTCCAAATTGCCCTCCAGAATGGTTGGACCAATTCACAACTCCACCAGCAAGTGCATTAGCGTCCCAATTTTGCCATATCCCCGCCAGCATCAATCACTTTCCTTTGCTGTCATATTGGCCAATCTGCTAGGTGTGAGGTGGTACCTCAGAGTCAATATATATTTTTAAAGAAGCTACTATATTTGCTAATGGAGTCTGGATAAAAAGGCAAAAGTGAAATAAAACTCGCCCTCAAAGAGCTTCTCTTTAGAAGGAGGAGGCACATACACATATACAAGTATATAAAGAAGACATTCAAAAGAAATGCAGGCAAGAATGTTCTGATAAAAGTTTAATAACAGTGAAAATAATACAATCCCTCACTGCAAGATAGTTAGGGCTAGCTTCAGAACCTTGGAGATTTGTAGCCATTTGGGGAAGGAAAACATTAGCAGTTATATAATGAAGAAATACCCATAGGGTACTGGCCCTAGAGCTCAGTTTTCAATGAATTCATGGACTCCATAAGATGAAGGTGAGGAAGAAGAATGTTCTAGGCATGGGATAGATAAGTAGCCAATGCAAAGTCATGTAAACAAATAATGAATTTTTGGGAAGTAGAGCAAATAGAGCAGAATGTTTGGACTATAATGATGAAAAGAGTAAAGTATATGAAAATTTGAAAGTTAGAACAAGTTGAGGGTTCTGAAAGGCTAAAAATGCTAGGCATTTGAGTTTATAAATGGTCCTAGAGATAAATGAAAGTGAGTAGAGTCTTTTAAGAAATACTTTGAAAGTTAACAACTTTAGGATAGTTGCATGATGCAAAATAAAACTAAATAAATCATCAGCATTCCTATTTACCACCAACAAAACCCAACCACAAGAGACAGAAAACTCCATTCAAAATATCTATAGACAATATAAAATGCCTGGGGATATACCTACCAAAACAAATCCAGCAACTATATTAATACAATTACAAAACACTTTTCAGACAAATAAATTCAGACCTAAATGACTGAGAAATCATTAATTGCCCATGGATAGGCAGAGTCAATGGAATAAAAATAATAATCCTCTCTAAATTGATTTACCTATTTAGTACCATACCAAACAAACTACCATAAAATTACTTCATATACCAAGAAAAAAATAATAACAAATATTCAGCTGGAAGAAAAAATGGCCTAGAATGTCAGGAGAACTAACAAAAAAATGAAGGAAGGTGGTTTAGCCATACCAGATCTCAAACCATACTATAAAACAGCAATCATCAAAACACTCTTGTACTGACTAAGAATAGAGTTGTAGATTGATGGAATAAATTAGATGGTCAATACACAATAGTTAATGGAAATAGTAACCTACTGTCTGATAAACTCCCAAATCTTAGCTTTTAAATGAAGAACTCCGTGTTGCACTAAAATCTTCTGGGAAAACTGGAAAACAGTATGGCATCAACTAGGCATAGACCAACATCTCACATCCATATACCAAGCTAAAGTCAAAATGGATACTTGGTAAAGAAACAAAGGGTGATACCATAAACTAGAGGAATATGGAGAAGTTTACTTGTCCAACTTACAGATAAGAGAAGAATTTGTAATCCAACAAGATATAGAGAATACTATAAAAATGTAATGAATAGTGCTAAATACATGAAATTAAAGGGTTTCTGTACAAAAAAAAAAAAAAACAACACAGTACAAGCAAGAGTCAAATGGGGATGGGAGGATTGTAGCAAATGTTCCTGACAAAGGCCTAATCTCTCCATACCTCTCTAATCTCTAAAGAGAAGTAACTCAAAATCATAAGAATTTAAAGCATTCCACAAGTGATAAATGATCAAAGGATATGAACAATTAGTACTCAAAGGAAATTATTAAAAAATTCTATACAATCTTTTGAAAAAATGTTATAAATCACTTCTGATTAGAGAAATGCAAAATAAAACATCTCTGAGATGCTACTTCAAACCTATGAGAAAGGTTAATATGGCCAAAAAGGAAAATGATAAATGTCAGAAGGGATGTAAGAAAATAGGAAGATTAATGCACTATTGATAGAACTGTGAACTGATGCAAACACTATGGAAAGTTATATGGAACCAGGCCTAATGGGCAATTACTCTATGCATATACTTTGATCAGAAATGCCACTCCTGAGTTGGTATCCCCAAAAGATAAGAAATAATGGGAAAGGAAGAAAACACACACACACACACACACACACACACACACACACACACCAAACAAAAAACAAACTTAGTAGCTCTCTTTGTAGTGGCCAAAAATGGAAACTGAGTCCATCAATTGGAAACTGGTTGAATAAGTAGTGATATATGATCATAATGGAATACTCTTAAGCCATAAGAAATAATGAACTGGATGAGTTAAGAAAAACCCAGAAAGACTGGTTCAGAGTTAAGTGAGCAGAATCACAACAGTATATACAGTAACAGAAATACTGTACAATGATCAGTTGTGAAGGACTAAACTATTTTTAACTAAAGACATTTTCAAGATATCCACAAGGGACTCAGGTTGAAAATGTTATGCACAGCCAAAGAAGAAACTATTGGAGCCTGATTTGAGATCAAAGTATGCCATCTTAGACATTATTTCCTTCATGAGTTTTTTATTGTATGTGTGATATATGTCTTCTGTCAAGGATGGGCAATATAGAAATATGCACTGCATGAAAGCACAAGTATAACCTATATCAGATTATTGCTTTCAGAGATCAAGGGAGGGAGGGGGAATATATAAATCATAATGTTTAAGAAAATAATTGTCAAAAATTGTTTCTATAAGTAATTGAAAAAATTAAGTAAAAAATGAGGTTCTTTGGCATCATTGGAAAAGAGAGATTAGAGAAGAGAGAAACTTAAAGAAAAAAGAGTAATAGAAGGTTATTGAAATAGTTCATAACAGACCCAATGAGGAACTTAGATTAGTCACAATTAAAAGAAAATTATTTATCATCCCTCTAGCCTACAAGTAAAATAACTTAGAACTAGCAAATTTGAAGGAAGTATTGATAAAAAGGAATTCTACTCACCTATAAAATGCATAAGATATGTAGGCATTAGCCTACAAAGATACACACACACAAATACATATGCATGTATATCTAAGATAGATAGATAACAGACACCAGAAAATTCCAGCATCACTTCTATAGAGACCACTTTTCCAGCACCTTTAAACAAACAGAACAATTCTGAATGCATAGCAGAAAATAGAGTTTCTTGGAGAATAATAACAATTTCTGAACAGTTAACAATAATTAAAACAGATCCTGATATCTGACTATCCAGAGATCATAACCACTTTAATACCTCCCCCTCATCCAGAAGAAGATTGCCTTGATTGGCAAAGGAAATCTACATTAGGTAGACCTTTTCAAAATGGGTGTTGATAGGGACAAAGTAGAGAGAAGGAACAAGAGAGAGAAGATACCAGAGATAAAAAAAATGGAAAAGAAAAAGAGTTACTTAGATTAGTGCCAGCAGTGGCAGGGATCAGAAAGGGTATCAGGGGTCACAAACAATAAACACTATAATAAGAAAAGAATAGAACACAAAAGCAGAAGAAAAAATGTAAAATCTGTATAGAATAGTATTTTAATCTCATGATTTCCTAACATGAAGTACAGGATATCTTAACTGCTTGAGACATAATTAGAGAACTGGAATATTTGTTGTTCTTACAGTATCATTTCCTAAAAACTAAATGTCTCAGTTATTCTAAAACATCAGGTACCCAAGATATTATAGTAATACAAGATATTATAACAAACATTGCAGCACCTTATATTTACACAGGATTCAATGTTTACTTCAAGGTACATTTTCCTCAAAGCAACCCTATGGAATGGATTTTACAAGTAACACCCCTATTTTACACAACTTAACAAAGACTCAGATAGTTTAAATGAATTTGCCCAAAGCTATACAAGTTTTATGTTTCAGAACGAAAAAACAAATCCAAAATTCTCTCCAAATTCAAGATTCAGTTCATTTCATCAAATCCCCTTCCTACTCTAAAACCACCTTCATTCAACTGAGTGCTGTTTTTGCTGTTGTTTAAAATTCCTCTTATGGAGTAATTATAGCAGTTAAGCATGCTATTTTCCCATTTTATTTTATTTTTCAAATGTAAAAGTTAAAAGAACATTCTTTAGATGGCTTAACTATGTTTCTTCACCTTATTTGGGATAATTATATAACTGTTAGTGGGTTAGTGGAGATGTAATATAGTTTTTGCCAGTAGCATGAAAACATTTTAAGATAATTGAAGTATCATAAACCTGATTACAGTATCTTAAGATGAAAAATCGACAAACTTGAATTATACTTTGATCATAGAATGTCTGATGCTACTGGATCACTTTTATTTACATTTAAATTGTTTATCATGTAAGTCAATTATTTCTAAGCTACAAATGAAAGTTCAATAAGAAAAAACAGTAGATATCTAAGAAGGCATATGTGTATATGTGTTTTACCATTAATTTTCTTTTTTATTGTGTACAGAGTTCTGGAAAGTTGCAGCCTACTCAATCAGATTAAAAATATTCTTGGTCTAAAGACTAAATTCATGTAATAAAATACTCTATATTATGCAGAAGAAAAGACTTGACAACATCTTTACCATGACACAAAATAACTTCTTCATATGGCCCTAGAAAATTTAATTAGAATTTAGTTAAATATTCTGTTTACAGTGTTTTGATTTCAGTTTAGCAAAAGTCAGGAAATAAATATAAAATGCCATCTTTTAAAATGACTTTAGCATTATGACATTATTTAATGTTTTTACTTATGTTCAGCAGTGCTTTGATCTCTGTTATAAGGCAGGAAGTCAAAGAAATATATATAATTGAAATATTTTTTTATTCTAACTCTCTTGACTCATTACTGTGTCTGACAAGATTTTCATCTCATGAAATTCTTATACAGAATAATTCTAGCAGTGCTTGTCAAATCACTTTACTTCAGCAAGTAATTATTTTGCTCCTACTATATGTAAGATGCAGTGCCAAGTTCTAGTCCATGTCAACATGAAAAAGTTGTCAAAGATGGTTTCTAGTAACTCCATTCTTTTCTGTCTATTCCCTACTGCCTTTTCTTCACTGCATTCACCCCTACCTTCTTTCTCCTACAGGTATACAATGCCTTGTGGCTAACTCAGTGTTTTCTGAGGGTCAGTCAGTCCAGCAAATGTCTACAAAGTGCCAGTCATTGTTCTAAGCACTGAAGATAGAAGGAAAATGAAAATTGGGCAGCTAGGTAGCACAGTGGATAGTAAAGATTTTCAAGTTAGGAGGAACTGGATTAAAATGTGGCCTCAGACATTACCCAACTGTGTGATCTTGGACAAATCGCTAAAGCCCTTGCTGCTCTTCTATCTTAGAGCTGATACAAAGACAGAAGATATGGGTTATTTTTTTAAAGTCCCTGCTTTTAAGGAGTATATAGTCAAGGATTATAGAGGGTGTGTGTGTGGGGGGGGTAACATACAAATAATTATAGGCAAACAAAATATACAAAGGAAAAATTCGGGACATAGTCTCAGGAGAAAGACCCTCAGGTTCAAGAGAACTGGGAAAAGCTCCTTTCAGAAGATGGAATTTCAGATGAGCTTTGAAGGAAGCCAGTGAAGTATGGAAACAAATATAAGAAAGGAAAGAGTTCCAGTATGGGGAATATCAGGGGAAATGCTTAGGTGGGAGAAGTGTCTAATTCAAAGAGCATCAAAGATAACTCTGTCACTGCAACGCAGAGTATGTGGAGGGGCCTAAAGATGTAAGACGTGAGTGATAGGGATAGGAAAGGTTCTGAAAGACTTTTTAAAAGACAAAGTGATTATTTTTATTTACTCTGAGAGATAATAGGACATTACTGAAGCTTATCAAAAAGTAGAATGGAATGAATTGCACTTTAGGAATATCAGTTAGACAGTTGAATGGAGGATAAACTCCAATGCAGAGGGACTTAAGGTAGGAAGATCAACAAAAAGCTATTGCAATAATTCAAGAATGAAGTGATGAGGACCCACCAACACCAGAATGGTAGTAGTACTAGAAAGAGAGGAACGTATATACAAGAGATGCTATGAAAGTAAAATCAATGATATTTGACAACAGACAAGATATATGGGTAAAAGAATAGAGTTAAAGACTTTGATTTCTGATTTAAATTGGAAGCCTAAGGGACTGAAAGAAAGGTGTCAATGGGTTTTGGAAGAGGGGGAAGTTTTGGAAGAAAGAGAAATTCAGTCTTGGACAGTTACATGATTTTCTCTAATTTCACTCAATGGCATGTGAGTTAGGAACAAAGGCAGTAGAAGGTAGTAGTAACTAAGAATGGAATTTGGCAAAGCGAGATCTATAAGATAAAGGGGCTAAAGAACTCAAGCTAAATGGACAGTTTAAATTTGAACCACTTCACCAAGGAGTCAAGATGGAGAAAGGTAGAGAATATAGGTGGGTCAGGGATAATGATCTGGGGAAAAACTCAAGAGTGAAGGGCTTGGTAGCTAAGGACAAAATTAAAAACAAATGGGGTTTGGAAGAGCAAGGAAGAAGAGGCAAAATAATACCATATTATGATTATGTAAAGGAATTTCAAATTTATGAATATGGATGTGAAATAATTGTAATTGTTGGCAAGGTCAAGGGTGTGACTATCTCTGTGCATAGCTGTTATGGTGTCATGGGAAATGAAAATTGAGAAACTGGGAATTTGAGTTTTTGAATGAATATCAATATATGCGTTAAATCTCTAGAATGAGGGCAGGATTTTGGGAAGAAAAACTATGAGCCAGCCACTGAACTTCTGGAAAATGTCCTGAATATCTGCAGTCAAGACTGATCAATAATTTGATTGAATAATAATTATGGATTGGAAGAAACATTTTTAATGGGGAGGGGTAGTGTTTGGATCAAAACAAGTAGATGGCATGTCCATGTTATTGAAATCATGGACCATTAGTAGTCTTGTAAAGAGATATGGAAAATATACCAGAACGAACGTATATTTTAAGTATTCTAATTTAAATAGGAGAAACAAAAGCGTTATGAGATGAGATGTCTGAAAGAGAAATGATCTATATTGAGTAAGAATGATGTATATTAAGAATTCAGAAAATTAAGTAAAAATTTCTGTAAGGTTATGTAGAATAAAACAAGCAGAATTGAGAATACATGCATACATACATAAATTCATATATATATATGTATACATACATATATATGCACACATAATAACCACTACAACATAATGTGAATGGCTAAGTAAAATCTTTGAGATCTAAGGTTACCTTTACTATATTCAATGAAAGTATTTTAAGAACTACAGAATGGTATGATGTTTTCCTTAGATCACATGGTTTTTATTTTTTCTAATAGAAGTATTTTGAAAGACTTTTGGGGCTAATTTGTTTCATGTATACTTCAGATTATGAGTAGCATGGTGATATTTATTAAATAGTTGTTCTTAAATTTTTATTGATAAATTTTATGCCCACACAACACTAGATGACAATTCTACATAAGAAAATGACTTCATTCTAGAAAATGTATTTCTTGACATCTGAAGGACTTTTTATGTTTTGTTTTTTAACTACAGGGAAATTTTTATCTGTTTCTAAATGATAACCAATTTCTAAAGTACAATTTCATATACCAGGTAATGTCTTGTTATGTATTTAAGTGTTATTTTCTTGTAGCCTGCAGTGATTTTTTTATTCTTTACATAGTTTCCTTCCATATTCCATGTTGACGAATAACTCCAGCCTTTTTAAGCATAGCATCTCTGAAATTCCTATTTATGATGACCTGATCCCTATCACAGACATTATGTATCTATGTACAAATTTACATGGTTCAGCCATATGTTTTGGGTGAGTTCATTTAGATGTCATCAATAGAGATATTTTATTCCACTTTTGGATTTTAGCCATTTCATAGGTACCATCTGGAGGTAAACCACTTTTGGTTACATTTGATAAATCTGGTGACATAGACTTATTCTTAACCTTTAACATTTTTTTGTGAACTGATGACTATTTTACCCTCAAATTATTTCTGTAAATTTTATACATTTCTCATGTTTTCTCAAAATATCCATAAAACCATTTCTTCCTTTTGATAAGGAGATATTATTGTTTTTCTATAGGAGCCATGAGGTAAAAAGGTCTATTTCAATAATGCTGTATAGATCTTCATTTGGTCACTATCTAGTATCCATCATTTTAATCATATGAGAAGAGTACATTAGGAATGATATTAGAAAGGTACCAATGGCTCTAAATAAGTTCTTTCCAGACATTTTTAATTTCAGAATTTTAGTTGATTTAGTAATATATTGTGTGGATAGAATTTGCTCCCCAGACTTTCTTACCCACCATCCCATTTGTGTGCTTGCACTGACAGCAAACCCTGCCTATATACATAGGTAATATAAAGTTTTGGTGTTACCCTGCCCCTCTCTCTCTTCTTCCCAGAATGTGGCTGGGGAGGCTAGAGGGAGAACTTGGCAAGAAAGTTTATTCACGTGGTCATATTTAAGCTTTGTACTTCTAATTTTTATTTCTTCTACTTCAAGTGATTACTAATAAATCCTATAAAATATAATACTTGGAGTTATTAGACATTAAATTCAACAGCATATTGCCTGAACACTCTTCTTATGCCTTCTATTTAATGTATGTCCTGGAGAAGACTAAAATATTTGAAATATTATCTTGAATCATTGGTTCAATTCATCTACCAAACTGAAGTACATAGAATTAATTCATCAGCTTTTAGTGGGCTGCAGGTAAAATAGGAATCAACAATATGATTGAATTGCCAAAAGAACTAGCATAACAGACCCACAACTTCAAGGAATGGGAAGGTGATAGTCTCACCATACTCTGCCCCTTTCAAGCCTTTGCCAAAGCATTTTGTTTGGTTCTGGATACTATTGTTTAAGAAGGACATTAGTAAACTGGATGGTGTTTACAGGAAGGCAATCCGAAAGGGTCCAGAGACTTGAGTTCATGTCATATGAGAAGTGTTGAAGATACTGAAGACACTTAGCCTAGGAAAGAAAAGACACAAGGGAGACCTAAAAGATCTCTTCAATTATGTGAAGGAGTACCATGTGGAAAATGGATTGAATTTCTTCTCTTTAGTACTTGTAATACTAAATACAGAAGGGTAGCAATGGAATATGGTAAAAAAAAATCAAGACATATAAGCATTTAAATACTACAATTAAAAGTATTTATGAATTAATATATGAGAATTAAGTATATATGAGATATTTTTGTTATTTCTCTCTTTCTAAAGTGGCCCCTTCCTCAATGCATGAGTAATAGAAAAGCATATTTTTTTATTGTTTTGCCTGCAAACTCACTGAGCCTGCAAGTAAAGGGGAGCTCGCATTCACTTTATGTTTCATAAGATCCTTTGTAAGAGTCACCCATTCTGGCCTTAATTTACTGGACCCATTATGAAGAGGTTAAGGAAGCCAAACTGGCAAGGAACCACAAAGACAAAGGTTACTCTTATGAAGGCAGGGTGGAGTGGAGTATTTTTCCCTTCTTTTTATTGGGAAAAAAAATACCTTGATTAGGGTTGGGCTCAGCTACTCATGATCTCATATATCTATGGGATTCACAACCAAGAGCATGAAGAGGAGAATCAAGCTAATTCTTTCTTTCATTGGACATTTATATAGTGACTTTGGAGTTCACCAAAATGAAAATGCTGATCTATTTTAGTATAATGACCATTATTAGAGCATTTTACCTACATTGAATATGTGATGAAATGGTACAATTTATTGATTATGAAATAAGTGCTTGCTCTCTTTTTAATTTCATGATTAAATTTCTGGCACACATTGAATATTTTTATATAATTCCATATATTACATGTATCTTTCATTTGATTCAATGTTGTAATTTATTTCCCCCTAATTAATCTGTTTCTTAGCTGACCTAATAATTTCATTTGCGTTCTTGAACTTCTACTCTCCTTGAAATAAAGTCCCCCAAAATAAGGACTCAGTCTAAGACTTTGTTATGTGCCAGATATCATGCTAATTGTTCGGGATAGAAAGAATTATGAAAACATGGTGCCTATCTTTGTGGAGCCTAACAGACAGAATATCGACATTGTGGCTCACAGGTGTCCAACAGGAGGAGACACACAGACTATACACAATCCACAACACTCCTGAGAGCATCCTGAACAAAATTAAAATGTAACTCCAAAATAATTAATAAAATACAATAAAAAAAACTGAAAATAATTACATTTTAAAACTGTCACCAAGTGGCCCAACAGAGATCTTTATGTTCTCTTTAGTAGCTGCCATTTCTATTTGAGTTTGATACCACTGTTATAGCTAACTTTATTCTATGAGTTTATAGCTTCACATAAAAAAGATATATTTTACATAACTTCTTTTAGATGTATAGAATTTGGAAATTCCACGTTTTCATCTACGCCTTTTTTTTGTACCAAATTACCCCATTAGATTAGACATCCTTTTAAAAACTTCTATCAATTTCATTTGCTTCCATGCAATTTGATTGTTTAAGGTTCAAATTTGAAAAGCTTAACAGGCTTGATCTGAATGCATTTTATAAAAAATTAAAACAAGTAACAAAGGATAGAGGATCATGGTGTCAGAAAAGATCTACACTTATTTAGGCTAAACTCTTAGGTGGCAAAGTTTTAGACGTGAAGTCAGGAAGAAATCAGTTTGAATCCCACCTACAGTAAAATGGGAATAAATAATATATTGGATGTACTTGATAGAGTTGTTTGCAAACTTTAAAACAAACTTGTTAAAAAAAACTGTTCTAGATACCTGCCATCTTATTCTTAGGATTTTATTGGTGGAGAAACTAAAGTAGAGAAAAGTTATTTTAATATGGCTATTGTGAGGGGGTGAAAGTGAACTGTGAGGGGGAAGTGAAGGGATGAAGGTAGGAGGATTGGAGGAATGGGAGAAAGGAGAGAGGAAGGTAGAGGAAGGGAAAGGAAGCTAGCACAGGGGGAAATTGACCAGAGCCCTTCAGGGGCTCAAATAAATGATCAGAGAGTAACTTTAGGGTTTTGAATAGTTAGGTTTTATTTAGATTAGGAAAGGGAAGATCTAGGAAAAACTAAGACATCAGAAGAAAGGGGCAAAGACGCCAAGAGAGAGATCAGGGTCTGAGAGCCTCCGGGCTCAAGAGAGGATCCAGAGAGAGAGAAAAGGCGCCAAACTTTCTCTTTTATTGGATTTGAACTCAATTCTAGCTCTCTACACAGCCTCATTCTGTTTTTAAGATTGGTTTTCCTCCATTCTTGTCAGTTTCCTGACTCTTCAAACATTGTTTTCCTAGAGTTGAAAAAATTTCATAAAAACATTCTTTGCCTAAAAATAATGCATTGTCAAGAGTTGAGGACATTGAATAGTGACTCTTTGAGGAGAAGACAAGGGAGAAGCACCATACTTTTTAATTTATTTGAATCTGAGATTACTGACTTTAGGCCCATGGGAGAAAGCACTTATATGAAATAGTAATTTCCTTTTTACAGATGAATACCTTTTTTTCCAGAAGGAAACAACTGATCTCCTTCATCTATGGGTGTGAAATAAGTATGGCTATGACAAGTAAATTTCTGAGTCAACACTTGTTCCTGTACTCTTGAAATAGGGAGTGTTACTTCTCAAGACACTGCTGTGAGAATTGATATCTGCAGAATTATTTACTCTTTTCAAGTTCCTGAGCTTTTGAAATGGAAACACATTCATTCTAATTCTACATAGGAAAGCAATCAGTTGAAATATTCCTTCTTTTAAAAAAATTATGCTTCATATTGAAAAAACTATGTTATCACATCAACTTTATTGAATTAAATGCAAATACATCAAAAACATAAAAATATATTTATGTAGACATAACCCACAGTATATACTACATTATCAGTTAGTTCTTCCTAGCCCTTATCTCACTTTTATTTTTCTTCCTTGGATGAGCACTACTCATCGCTTATTATTTTTAGGGAATACAAATCTAGTGTTCTAAAAGAATTTAAGTTCCTTAAGCAATATATGTCTTCTTTCACAACAAGAAAAATATGGAAATATGTATCATATGATAATATATGTATAAGCTATATCATAGTACCTGCCTTTTTAGGGAGGGGAAAGAGGCGGGAAGGAGAGCAAGAACATGGACTGCAAAATATCAGGAAATAAATGTTAAGAAATTGAATCAAGGGACAGCTGGGTGGATATGTGTATTGAGAGCCAGGTCAAGAGATGGGAGATCCTGGGTTCAAATTTGACCTCAGATACATCCTAGCTGTGTGAACCTGGACAAGTCACTTGACCCCCATTGCCCAGCCCTTAATACTCTTTTGCCTTGGAACAAATACACCATATTGATTCCAAGACAGACAGTAAGGATTTAAAAAAAAAAGAAAAGAAATTGAATTTAATTTAATTGATATGTAACATAAAAAAAACAACTAACTAAAATATGAATGAAAAACAGAAACCTTAACAATTAACCTATATAAATTGTTCTTAAGATATATACAAATAAAACTAATTTGGAGGTAGTAGAATTAATAAAAATGGATTGATTTAGATAAGATTACTTTTGGTCAGCTTTCCCCCCAAATAACTTCAATACTGGTTGTGATTTGGATACCTTGAAGAAATACATTTACTAAAATGGGCCATGAACTGCCTATTTAATAAGTTACTGTAGCCTGCTGGACTGATTCCTGTGTTTTAAGTTGGAAAATGAGGCACAGAATTTAGGTCATTAAATTTTTTTAATCTAACATAATGCAACACACTATTTGAAGCAATAAAAATTGGAAAGTGAATGTATGTGTCCCTTATTTGGAGACAGGCTAAACAAATTTTAATACGAGAAAGGTAATGGAATATTGTTTTTGCAAAAGAAATAATAGGAAAAATTCAAGGAATCATGGAGAAACTTGCATGAATTGTTACAGATTGAAGAAATCAGTACAAAAAAGCATATACAATAGCTATAATTATATAAATTAAGGTAAAAGTAGTTAAAGAACAACAGAATTAATGTCAAGTGCAATGGCCAATGTTGTTTCCTATTAATTCTTCCCCCAGTACTCATAAAATGCTGAGTTTGCCCCACATTCTATTCTGGGTATTGGAGAAATCAAGGCATAGTCTTAACACTCAAGGAGTTTAGACATAAAAACTTAGATTATACACATATAACACAATAAATAAAAATAAATTCAAATTAGCATAGAAATGGAGGAAAGTTGAAGTCTAAGAATGAAAAAATGCAAAAGAGGACGTGCATCTTAAGCAAGAGGAAATGGCCATTAAAATGTACAAAAATGAGGCATGGCATGTTATGGGTAACAGCAAGGAGACCAGTTTGGCTTCACAATAAAGCAAGGTTGTAAAAAAGCAAATGGAAAGCAGAGCCACTAAACTATATATGAATTTCTGTGGTCATATATTGGCTTAAAAATGTTATATTCATAATCTGGGAAGTGATGGATGCCACCTTGAATGACAGGGATGGAAGTTGAAAGACTCTGAATGTTCCCAGGTGCTGTGAGCCAGGGGCAAACATCGGTTGGCCCCATGGTATAAATACCCCTGACAGCCACTTTGAGGAAGTCTCTCTGGAGGTCTCTGGACAGGAGTCTCTGGACTGGGAAATCTCTGAGTGGGTGGTGAAGGGAGGCAGGGAGGCCTATGAAGAAGAGGGTAGGAATAGATCTGAATATTTCCTGAAAGACTGTGAGAGCTAGTGCATCACCAAACACTGGTAGCGAGAAAGCTGAGAGAATAAGATCATCAATAGCAGTCCCTATTTTATGGCTTGGCTATGGCCAGGCTGGGCCAGAGGTAGTGGGGAGAGTAAATCTCCAGTTTCCACCTGACTAATAACCTACAGTCCTGTCAACTAGTTTATAGATAATAGGTTGATAGGGTCTCCAATCCCCAATCCTTGTCCTGTTTATCCTTTCCCTGATTGTAGATAGAGTTCAACAAGTACCTTCCTGAGTTGTCCTTATATCATGACCCTCCATCCAACGCAAATCAACAGCCCAATAATAATCTATCCAGCCCCAGGTTGGACCTGGAAAGATTACCCATCTATCTAACCTCTCGAGGGTCTTTCTTGGGTATCTGTTAGAGAGAAAGAGGTACATCAACATCATTGTACATCTATATCTCCCTAGAACCCCCTTTTGTTTATAACAAAAATAACCTTTTCATACTATGTTCTATTGCATTTTTTGTTTTGTTAAATATGAGAATTGTGTGTGTCCATGCAGATGATGGCTGCATTTTTGATACTTCTACCATAAGACATAGGAAGGGAAGTTACATATGTAGGTTCTTTGACAGTTGTGAGGAGCTTTTAAAAAAACAAGTCTTTTATTTTATCTTAGAGACAATGATAAGCAATTGGAATTTATTGAATAGATAAGGGATGACCAGACTTTGATGACTATTAATACTCACTTGCTCATTTTCTTTTAGTAAATAGTAAATTATGAGTAGAAATTATATCTTAAGTGTATATCAAACAGACCAGTTGACATTAGTTAAGTGAATTTATAGGAGTTTTTTTGGGGGGGGTGGGGAATTAATTATGTTGCCAAAATAAAATTTATCAATAAATATTAATAAATAATTCAGTAAATTATAACTTTAGTACACTTATTTGAACTTTAGAATAAATTTACAAAATAGCACTGAGCATAGTAATACCTTTTTTACTCAGAAATATATTCTCCAATTTTATAATCAGGAGCTTTACTATCATAGGAAGAGATACTAAAAAAGGTCCAAGTATATATTTTGGAAGAAGAAACAACAGCCAGATTCAAAACATTTTTATAGTTGGAAAAACAGCATGATGGGATTACATACACTTTAAAATGAATTTATATTTTTGAAGGAATAAATTAAAGTGAAATGTATATTCTTTATATTGCTATAATTATATAAGTGAAAAAGAATGAAGTTAATCATGGAAAAAATACAAATGTGGAGGGAAAATGTGTAATGCATTAAAAGAAAATTCTCTAAATTTGAAGAGAACATATCTCCACATTTTCTTTCACTTCCAAATTAAGAAATCTTAAAAGAAAAGTATTCAGCACATATGAGGCTACAGTCTCACTATTTAAACTAAAAGTAATAATGTTAAAAAATATAAAAGGAAAGACAAAAAAGTTGTTCCTCCTACAATGCCCTAAATCAGTATCCTTTTTTCCATGTAATATCTTCCAGTTCTTCATTTCTCTTTTAACTCCAACTTCTCAAAATTCAGTCCATTCTGGGGGTTCTCTTGTCATCTCATTAAAAAATTATGTTTGCTTTTCTTCCTAACTAAAATATAAACTCATTGAGTTTAGTAAATGTGTTCTCTTTTCTTGTCTTTCTTTTGGAGTTTTGTCATTTCTCTTTCTTTCATTAATCCTATCTTCTTTCTTTCTTCCTTGAATGCAGCTAACATCAGCTTTTTTGGCTGTCAATTCATACCACTGATGAATATCAAGTTTACTTTAAAATGCTCTAAGGCAATGATTCCCAAAGTGGGCACTACCACCCCCTAGTGGGTGCTGCAGCAATCCAGGGAAGCAATGATGGCCACAATTATTTTGTATTACATTCTATTCTGAGTTCAATAAATAGTTTCATAATTTCCAGGGGGCGCTAAGTAATATTTTTTCTAGAAAGGGGGCGGTAGGCCAAAAAAGTTTGGAACCATTGCTCTGAGGTTTTGGGTTTTTTTTTCTTTTAATTTTTTATTTCATACACATCTTCTCAGCATTAGATAGTAAACATTTTAACTCAAAGGTAAGACATTATATTTATCCCTATTATTTTAGAGATAATTAAATTAGTCATATTCTTCACTATGAAACCTCTTTTGGAGATCCCAATTCTGTCTTTCAAATGATTAGCTATCCTTCCTAGCTGCATGTGGCTACCTCATTTGATAAACATAAGATTTCTTTGTCAAAGGTAATGAATAAAATGTTGACTATAAAAGGATCATATAGCCCTTAGGGTTGTTCTAGACCTAAATCAATCTATTATTCACTTTATCATGGTCTCACTTCAAATCCATAAAAGTTTCATGAAAAAAACTGGCTAACTGGCATAGTGAAGTTCAGGTATTCTTTGTCTACAGCATTTCCCTGAAAGATATCATTTTGAATACCATCTCTGACACTTACTATGTGTAGGCAAATCACTTAATCTCTCTGAGCCTCAATCTCATCTTGGTCAAAATGGAGAATTTAATACTTGGGTTAGTATGTTCTAGGGTTTTTAGGAGAGAAAATGAAGCAATGTATGTAAAGTGCTTAAAAATCTTTGAAGTACTATATAAATATAAATATCAACTATTATCCTTAGTAATATTAATAATAACAATAGCAACTATTATCATTAGTAATCAACTATTATCCTTAGTAATATTAATAATAACAATAGCAACAACAATAATGTTATAATTTTTCTAATTGGTTCTTATCATTGAGATTTAATTTCAGGATTCCTTTAGCTTTCTTAACATATATGTATAGCATTCTCCTTGATAGTTTTACCCTGAAAAAGATCCTGTCTTTTGAAAACAAGGTATTTGTGCCACCATTTGCCACTGGTTTAATCAGTTTTCTGGATCCAAGGTTAGGCTCTCTGCTTTCTACTTATTTTGAATACATTTTGACTTACACTCCCAGAGAGGAAATAACATTTTAATATCATAGCTTCTGTTTAACTACTTTGTTATCTTGGGAGAGATTCTTAGTTCTATTTTGGAAAGATTATAAAGTATTTGAAGTAAGGCAAAACCACAATGGACTTAAACACTCTTGATGACAGTGAAAGAGAAGAGTGTAAAAGCTGACTTGAGTTGTAAAAAAAAAAAAAAAAAAAAAAGAACTTTGCAACAGTTCTCATCAACTCCTGACAAATAAGAGGGAGAAAAAAATGGAAGTAGTGTCAGATTTTGTATTTTTAGGCTAAAAGATCACTGTGACTGCAGCCATGAAATTTAAAGAAGCTTGCTCCTTGGAAGGAAAGCTATGGCAAATCTGAACAGCATACTAAAAAGTTTATATATCACTTTGTCAACAAGGTCAACATGGTCAAAGCTATGATTTTTTTCAGTAGTAATGTATGGCTATTAGAGTTGAATTATAAGGAAAGCTGAGCAATGCAGAATCAACAATTTCAAATTGTCGTGCTGGAGAAGTCTTTGAAGACTCTCTTAGATAACAAAGATTGCAAATTATCCAAGATATTTAAAGAAATTAATTTGGATTAGAAGAAGAAATATTGAAGCTGAAGCTTAAATACCTTGACCACAAAATAAGACAAGGTTTATTAGAAAAGACCCTGCTATTGGGAAAGACTGAAGATAAAAGAGAAGAGGACAGCAGAGGAAAATATGGATAAATTGTTTTATTGAAGTAGTGAACATGATCTTGAAAACACTTTGGGAGATAGTTGAGGATTGAAAGATTTAATGTACTAAAGTGGATGGGTATCATAAAGAGTTGGATGTGCCTGAATGACTGAACAACAAAAAGATTGAGGATATGATCTTATCAACTGTAGGCTCACTGAAGTTACCTTTGATGCAACCCAAGC
Organism: Gracilinanus agilis; assembly: GCF_016433145.1. NCBI lineage: Eukaryota > Metazoa > Chordata > Mammalia > Didelphimorphia > Didelphidae > Gracilinanus > Gracilinanus agilis. The sequence continues at coordinate 186,892,996 of NC_058135.1, read as the reverse complement.
AGCAGAAAGGATAAAGGGATGATCTATACCTCATCTTTTCCTAAATGATTTTTGAGTTGCTCTGCTTAATCTCTCTATGTTGTGAAAGTTTTTGTGTTTCTCGTAGCTTGATGCAGTATGGCTACATATATTTCAAAATGTTGTTCTAAAGTTCCTCTGTGGATCCACACTAAGATTGGTTATATAACCAGCAGGTTTTGCTATACAATGCTGACAGAATTAGACTGAGAGACTTTCTCTCTCCCATCAAAAAGGTATATAAAGGGGCAGCTGGGTAGCTCAGTGGAGTGAGAGTCAGGCCTAGAAACAGGAGGTCCTAGGTTCAAACCCGGCCTCAGCCACTTCCCAGCTGTGTGACCCTGGGCAAGTCACTTGACCCCCATTGCCCACCCTTACCACTCTTCCACCTATGACACAATACACCGAAGTACAAGGGTTTAAAAAAAAAGGTATATAAAGACAATACCCAAGACCTTACCTGCCTCCACGTAAAGGGATTTGCTTTTGAGTAAGCTGTCTAGGCATGATATTTTCTCTCATCATACTATTCCTTAAATCACAGACTAGAAGAGGTTAGAATCTCCCAAATTACCTTTGTTTAAAATTACTGGAAGTACTGAATAAAACTGAAATTGTTCTTTGTTTAAACTAGAATTCAGGTTTTCTCTTCATTTAAAAATATGATTAAACAAATTAGTAAAAGGATCATATCTCAAGCCCTCAAGAAATTTTTGTCAGTCTAGACAATTTAAAATACCTACGAATCTACTTGGCAAGAAAAATTCAAGAATTATATGAACATAACTACAAAACAATCTTTACACAAATGAAACTAGATCTAAACAACTGGAAAAGCATCAATTTCTTATGGATAGGATGAGCTAATATAATAAAAATGACAATCCTACATAAATTAATTGGTTTATTTAGTGCTATACCTATCAAACTACAAAAAAACTTTTTTATAGAATTAGAAAAGGATTATTACAAAGTTCATTTGGAAAAACAAAAGATCAAGAATTCAAGAAAACAAATGAAAAAATGTAAAGGATGGAAGCCTAGTGTTTCCAGATCTCAAACTACTCTATGAAGCAGTGATCATCAAAACAATATTGGGGGGGGGGGGAGATGGGTAGCTCAGTGGATTGAGAGTCAGGCCTAGAGACAGGAAGTCCTAGGTTCAAATCCTGCCTCAGACACTTCCCAGCTGTGTGACCCTGGGCAAGTCACTTGACCCCCATTGCCCACCCTTAACACTATTCCACCTAGGAGCCAATGCACAGAAGTTAAGGGTTTAAAAATTATTAAAGAAAACTTTTTATTTAAAAAAAAGAAACAATATGGTACTGACTTAGAGATAGAAGAGTGAATCAATGGGATAGACGGGATAAATGACAGTAGCAAGATAATGTTGAATAAATGCAAAGATCTCAGCTTTGGGGACACTATTTGACAAAAACTACTGGAAGAATTAGAAAATAATATGGAAGAAATTAGGTTTAGATTAACATCTTACACCCAATTCCAAGATTAACTCAGAATGAGTAAATGTCTTAAATATAAAGAGGGAAATCATAAGCAAATTGGGTGAACGTAGAATAGTATACCTGTCAGATCTATGGGAAAAGAAGGAATTTAAGATGAAGCAGGAGACAGAGATCACTACAAAATGTAAAATTAATAATTTGTATTATGTTAAATTTTTTCAAAGTTTTATACAAACAAACCCAATGCAACCAAAATTAGAAGGGAAGCAACAAATTTGGTGAAAATATTATAACAAAAACCTCTGACAAAGGTCTAATTTCTCAAATTTATAAGGCACCAAGCCAATTGTATGAAAAATCAAGCTATTCCCCAATTGATAAATGGACAAGGGACATGAATAGGCAGTTTTCAGATAAAGAAATCAAAACTATCAGTAAGCACATGAAAAAGTGTTCTAAATCCCTCATAATTAAAGAAATGCAAATCAAAACAACTCTGAGGTACCACCTCACAACAAGCAGGTTGGCCAATATGACAATAAAGGGAAAAAAATAAATGGTGGGGTTGTGACAAAATTGGGACACTAATGCATTGATGGTGGACTTGTGAATTAATCCAGCCATTCTACAAGGCAACTTGGAATTATGCCCAAAGCGCTCTAAAAGAATGCATGCCCTTTGATCCAGCAATACTACTACTAGGTTTGTACCCCAAAGAGAAAATAAGGAAAAATACTTACATAAAAATATTCATAACTGTAATCTTTGTGTTGGCAAAAATTTGGAAATGAAGGGTTGTCCCTGGATTGGGGAATGGCTGAAGAAATTGTATTATATGATGTGGTTGAAATACTATTGGCTTTAAGGAATGATGGTCTATAAGATTTCTATGTGAACTGGGAGAACCTCAATGAAATGATGCAGAGGGAAATGAGCAGAACCAGGAGAATGTTGTACATAGTAAGTAAAATATTGTGGAACAATCCAATGTAATGGACTTTGCTACTAGTAGCAGTGCAATAAGCCAGGATACTCCTGAAGGACTTATGGGAAAGAACACTAACTACATTGAGAGAAAGAACTATGGGAGTAGAGATGCAAAAGAAAAACATGACATCACTTATCATGTGTGTGTGTGTGTGTGTGTGATTTGGGGTTTAGGTTTTAAAAGATTGTTCTATTGTAAAAATGAATAATATGGAAATAGGTATAGATACATAACACTTGTACAATCCAGTGGAATTGCTTGTCGACTCTGGGAGGGAGGAGGGAAGAGGGGATAGAAAGAAAATGAACATTTTCTCATTTCATTTTTCATTTCAAAAGAAAAGAAAAAGAAAATGTAAACATGAAAAAATATTTAAAAATTTAAATTTTTTAATTTTTTAAAAAAATAAATAAAAGAAAATTTCTAACAGTTTGTTGTTTTTTGTTTGTTTTCTGCCACTTATCAGGGTCCTTGACATGTTAAAAATTCTGTTGATATTTCAACTGCTAAAGATTTCCTCATTTATACTCTTTACACAAAGAAAAGAAACAATGAAAACAATTATTGAGGGCTTCTAGTTGAAAATCATTGATGTAAATAAAATGAAATTTTAAATGCTAATGAAACAGTAAGGGACTTTTTGTTTTTTTAAGTAGAAAATGGGCCTGATGTTTAAACTTTTTTTAAAATTTGTTTTGGACAGAAGATGGGAAGCAAGACAAGTAGCAGATTCACTAGTACTTTGGATACTTGGATTTCCTTGGGAAAGACAATTTTCTTCTTCTCCAACTGAATTTTCATTAAATAAGCAGAACTGTGAATAATGTTCCTATCATCTCCTGGCTTGATTTTAGTCCTGGGGCAAAAAAATCCTTTATTGATACTACAGCAACAATATATTCTCCATCCTGTTTCCTTTTCTTGCTCTCCCATTCTTACATAGTTCCATGCAGAGGGAATAGTTCAAAGCATTCCTAGGATTCCATGTCTTTAGCAGGAATCACAGCATGGTTTTCTCTTTTTCCAAGATGGGAAACTATATGTACCAATAGCCCATGCAGCTATTGGAAGATTTGGGCAAGAATTCATTAGGGATAATATATTGATTCCCATATATTATCTTGTTTACCCTCTATAAAATATTTTGATGTCTATATTTTAGTAGAAAATTTGGCATCCTGAAGTCCATTAATGAATAGCTTCCTCTGCATAGTTTTTGGCTACTATGTATTCATTAAGTATTACATTTTTATATCCTATGATATGGTCTTATAGTTATGACCCCCATTTACTTTTGTTATTATTCTCATTATCTTTAATCTCTGATAACCTTTAAACATGAATCCTTCAAGGACCTGCATACATCCAATCTTCTCCACAAAGCTTTTTCCAACTACAATAGACCAGTTTTATCTTGCTCTTCTCTGAATTATATCATTAAAAAAACCTACAACAAACAATTTTGTAATTAATTATGCATTGTCTTTATGGTTCTCTAGATGATCCAGGTAGGCCAATCCTTATACCTAGCTCTAGAACATAGAGTTTATTTCAACTTTTGTGTTTGTATTTTCAGTACCCAGCAAAATGTCTGGCACTTAGGAGCCATTTAATAAATACTTGTTTATTGAATAATTGAACTGAAGGCAGGGAGCAGGTATTCTAATTATTTTAGACTCTATAATACGCAGCATAGTGTTATAATTATGCTTTCTTTATTAAAATTTTTTGACTTGAATTATAATTTTTAAAATTCCATTTCTATCTTTAACTCTGTAAATAGTTCTGCCATTTGTCTTAAATATCTCAAACAATTTAAGTCACATAAAGTAGAATCATTTAAGGATTATTGACAGAATGTTTTGACAAATTTTGACAGATTTTGACAAATTGAAAGAATGCAATGGGGGCTATAATTGGTATTGATTAATATAAAACACATACATCATTTTAATTAATCATGTTTTCACTGAGTTCTTTCAATATATCTTATTATTTTTTAAGTGTTTTGCTACTCTGATAAAAGAATTCAAAAAATGTTGGCTACCATGTAAATGTAACTAGGGAATTCAAAAAATTATGTTTGTTGATAGTTGTAATAATGTTAGCTTTTTTATTCTTAATTTCCCCCAAAATTTAAAGATCAGATCCAAGTCTCTAGATATGATTAGAAAAATGTGTTATTATTCAAAGTTTTTTGTTTTGTCTAAACCTATTACTTCCTTGTTATAGTGGCTTCCCTGAAGAAGAAACTCACTCTCCTTATGAAGATCAGCAATTTTCCTTTCACTTGTAGTCTTAAGGAATTTCCAGAGTGTACTAACAGATTGTGTGATTTGCCCAGGGTCTCACTGTCCATACTACCAATATGTGTTTGAGGCTAGATTTAACACAAGTCTTTCTTCTTTCCTATGAGAACAGTTTTTTGTCCACTCTGCGGCACTGCCTTTCTTTTTACAAAGTACCAAAATATTTCTAATCCCAATCCATCAATACCTAATCAAATTAGAAAGTAAAATGAATATTATTGAATAATTGTGAGTATTTTACACATACAAATATATACTTAACCTAGAATTGTAAAGAATATTTTCTTCCTGCATTCCTTTCTAAATTTTATTCTTTTATCTTTTTCTCTTACTTAATTTTATTGTATTGTGAATAAGCGATTCCCAAAGAATAAAGCCATGTTAAAAATCAAAAAAGGTACTATATATATAGCCATTGACTTTCTCAGTATGTATGAATGAGTGCAACAGCTTTTTTGAACAATGCATATTTTTAGATCTTAAGACATGCCCTAAGCAAATGCCAAGATATTAGTCTACTTTGTACCAATGCTACCTTTCCTAAAGATGAGATAAAAGACACCTTACAAAGACTAATGAGTTACCTAAGATTTCTTTTTTCCCTTTAGAAGAAAAAAAATTACCAAAATCTGTTGGATAATCCTCTCTTAAAAGTATCATTAAGAAAATACATTATTGTCTATTTATATTTATGACATGGTTGGTGATTTCTTACAAATCCCTATGAGTTGCACCATTATCATTATCACTATTTTTTGAGATGAAAATTGAAATTTGTATTACTTTTTTTCTTTTTTTGTCAAAGCCCACAAGTAGCAGTCAGAATGAGAATCAGGTTTGATGAGTAATGATCTTTAATTTAGCCCACTGATGTCTGCAGTTTTCTTTTGCCTCTTTTCTCTAAGATTAGGCTCCTTTTGCTTTCTACAACAGCAATATCAGGGTTTAATATTTAGTCTTGAAATAGTCTTGAATAGCAAGGGTGTGAAGAAAAAATAGGATGCAGAAGCTCAAAATCCACAAGACAAGAAAAAAACAAAACATCTCAACTACTTTATTACTGAGAGATTATATTTTTGTCATTCCTGACAGCAATGATCAAAAGAAAGTAGACAGAAAATGAAATTATATTTTTCAAGCCCAGTTATTAGTATTTAATATTATCTAATACTATTTCACTTGCCTGATATAGCTTTTGTTATTATTATTAATTTCACATATTTTACATATTAAGGTCACATTTGACCTATTGAAAGTTCAGTTTTTTTGAGATGTTTCTCCCTAAAGAAACTTGACTTTATATTCTTGAAGTTATATGATCATATCATCCATTAAGAAGCATACTAATGTTATTTAAAATCCACTGTTGTGAAAAAAATATATCAAATTATGGAAGCCTAGGAAATATCTCTTGCAAATGATAAGATTTTCATTGTCTTAAAGGAAGTCAGGGAAACTAAGAAGCAAAGATAAGTAGGGAAAACATTTCAAGAATATGGGGGAACAAGAGCAAGGTAGAGGAGGGTAGAGGGAATGGAATGTTGCAAAGGAAAACTAATTGTCCAGAATACTTAGATCTGAAAGTAACATGGAACAGAATAAACATTAGAAATCTGAAAAGGTAGGAAGGGGCCAGATTATAAAGAGCTTTTAAAGCCAAATAAAGGTATGTATTATTTATTGTGGACATATCATTCATTATTTACTTATTATTCCAACTTGAAGATAACAGTAGATTTCACTGAGTTGGAGAGATAGGCAGACATAGTCTTAAATATGAGGAAAATCACTTTTCCTGTTAAGAAATCAGTGTATTAGAATGGGAAGAAACTTGAGAAAGGAAAATCAAACAGAAGGCTCTCATAATCTTTCCATGAGAATGATGAGGATATGACAAAGGATAGTGGTTATGCAAGTAGACAAAAGATTATGAATGTGAAAAATATTATGAATGTGCAAATGGCACAGTTTGGCTATAGATTGAATATGTGACATGAATAAATGTGAGGAATGGGGATGACATCAACTTTGAAATCTTAGATTATTAGGCTTTCAGTTGATGGTGCTGGGTATTTAAGTGATTTTATATATTTTTCTTCTTGTTCTTATTTTGCTTCACTTACTTTTTACAAATTATTTATATTTATTTAAATTCTTCATTTTGACATTTTTAACTATTCAATATTAGCCCATTATATACACCAGCTTGTTCAGTAATTATTCAATTCACTTTGTTTTCGTATTTCCTAACAGAATATATATTACTAAGAACATATGCACATATATGCTACTAATATATGCCATTACAAATAAATACATATATATTCTGAATTTATATAGATATTCATTGTGTCATATATTAGTAGCACAGTACACACACACACACACACACACACACACACACACACACACACACACAGGACAACTAGGTGGCAGCACAGATAAAGTTCCAAGTCTAAAGTCAGAAAGATTCTTCTTCCTGAATTCAAATCCAGTCTTAGACACTTAGTAGTTTTATGACCCTTGGCAAGTCACTTAATGCTGTTTGCCTCAGTTTCCTCATCTGTGAAATGAACTGGAGAAAAAAAAGTGATAAACCACTCCAGTTTCTTTGCCAAGAAAGCCCCAGATGTGGTCATGAAGAGTCAGACATTATTGAAAAAACTGAACAACAACACAGACACACATACCTACATAGAACCCCTCTGTCTTCAGCTTTCTTGAGGTATTTCCCAAATAGTGGGCTCAAAAGATATGAATAATGTAATCTTTTTTTCTTATTTCCCTCATATAATTCCAAATTGTTTCCCAGAATCACTAGTCTAATTTGTAGTTTTACCAAGGCTGTATTTAAAACGTTTTAAAATAGCCTCACTTCCTCTCATTTAAAAAATTTAATATTGTTTCCTTTTCAAGTTGGTAAGTCCTAGAAAAGCATATTCAAAGTGGGCAACGGCAGCTTACTGTGAGGACTTGGATATGCGTGAATAAGCCAATCACCGCCAGGTAATTTGGCTGCTTTAATAACATATTTAAATGTTCCAATTTTGTGATTTTAAACATCTCTGGAATACTTAAGTCTTCTGTGAGTGACATACTCAGAGTTAGGGCATGAAAAGAGAAACAAAATGAGGCTATTTTTGCTGAAGTGTTTTGTGTCTCTTGCTTGGGAAAAAAAGGATAGTGTGTTCTAATATAGTAATGGGTATATATTTGAATGTCTCATTACATTAATACAATAGAATGGTCTATAAAAACTCACAGACTAGAAATTATGACCATCTAGAGATGGAATCTTAATGAATATTAAATAATTTCCTTTCAAGCAGGAATCTTTTGAGTGCCCTTTTACTCAAGGAATTTATACAATATAAAAAACATAATATGGTTGACATTCTATTATAGCAGTTAAATAATGGTTTCTTTTTGTAAACTGATCTGATGAAAAACTTAAAAGTAAATTTTATTAAACGCCTGTGTTTTTTTCTCTTTATTCTATGAACCACCACCATGTTCCACTCTAAACTTTAAATTATTCCCTTTGCCCCTTCACTTTCTTTCAGTATATCATCATAGCACCCACCCTCTTACAACGACATAAACTATAATTAGGGACAATCTAAGAGTCTCAAGCTTAGGAAGAACTTGAGAACTTTTGATTTTGCTAACAATAAAACTGAGCATATATATCTAGCAGTTTTCACTTCCAGGTTTATCTTCGAAAGGAATAATGTAGATTATAAAGAATATAGCAAGTATCATATTCCTCAAGGTGGGTACAAAAATAATTAGAGTAGCATTTTTTCTTGTGGTAAAGAACTGAAAACAATAGGTGCACATCAGACAGAGAATGGATTAACATCTTGGAGTACACGGATACAATGGAATTTTATTGTGCCATAAGAAATGAAGAATTTGACAGACTGACAGAAATATGGTGCAACTTACAAGAACTGATATAACGAAACAAGCATAACCAGGAGAATAATCTATGTATTATACCCAATACATAAATTCTAAGACAATTCTGAAATATATCAGAACTTTGATTTATGTAGGAACAAATTGTGATTTCAAAAGATTAATGATTAAGCATATTTCTCACCTCTCTTTCCAGTCATAATGGACTAGAGATTCAGAGCCAGACACACATTCTCAGATGTTATTAATATCTAGTTTTGTTTTGTTTGATTATAAATATTTATTTTGAAAGAAGTCTTCCACTTTGGAGTGGTAATTTGATGAGCAGGGATAAATATTTTAAAAATCACTGAAAAATTTAAATGTTTTATGAAGAAAATGAAGGGATATGCAGAATGGTTAAAAAACAGCAATTTGTCTTTGTTGAATTAAAGATAATTAGATATACATAAAACTAGACTGTAGCAGTAGATCAAGATAGATGATAAATAAAAGGAGATGGATATATAAGTAGACAAAGTGCAAAAGTTAGTAGATATATATTTATAAAGACAAACATACACTGAATATAGCAGAAGTTCAAAGTTTCTTGTACATTTTCTTTTTCTGTTGTTCTTTGTGACCTGAGTGCTTGATTATTAATGATTATTGAATTCAGAGTTTAAAAGAAATGATTTCTTAAAATCTTTATTAGATCAGATGCTATACAATTGACTTAATTGTTTTTCAAGGAAGAAATTGCATTTGTCCTAGATCAGTGTCTCACTTTTTTTCTTTCGTTACTGACCCTTACACTTTCTGATTCAAATATAAAATCCTATAGCTTTTAAAGCTCTCCTTAAACTGGCCCTTTTCTTCCTTTCCAGTCACCTTGTAGCTATCCTCTACAAATTTTGTGATCCAGAGACATGGCCTTCCTTGCTGTTCCTTGCTCGAGACCCTGCCAACTCTATACGTTTTCTTTGATTGTCCACTTTACCTAGAAATCTCTCCTCCCTTGTCTCCACCTTCTGGCTTCCTTCAAGTATCAGGAAAAATAACATTTTCTATAAGAAGCCATTCCCCTTTACCCTTACTTGCTTTTTCTTTCTTTCTGAGACTATTAACACTTTACCCTGTATATATCTTGTAGTATGGATATGTTGTCTTCCTCATTAGATAGTCAGTTCCTGAAGGGAAAGGGCTTGGTTTTGCATATCATGAGTTACTTGATATTGGGATCATGAAAAACATGTAGTTACATCTTTCAAGGAATTGTTTGTTATTTTTAGCATAAAGAAGGAAGTCATCTTCATAAAGAAGCTTTAAAGTGTTGTTTTTTTCACACAACAAAATCAAATGTTTTCTAATTGTTGCCAACCAATATACACAGAGGAATTGTGGATTCTTTGTACGTTTTGTTAATTATATAACTAGAAAAATGAACTTTGGGGTAGGTCATTATTTCCCTCTATTGGATCAGTCAATGAACACCCAAGTTCACTTCAACAAAACAATGAGTTGTATTTCTAGAAAAAGTGAAATAAGAGATTTCTTTTAAATGGAGAAATTTGGAAAAAATCTTTCATCTTCCATATACTTCAATGAAATTTATTTTTCAGGAAAACATCAGGGGAATTAAATACTTAAGAGGAAACAGGACCCTAATCTCCATGAGGACAAGGTCTGTATCCTTAGAAACTTGCCCTTTGCTATAGGTATTTAATGAACACTCATTGAATTGAATAGAATTTGATTATTTTTCTTACCAAAAAATTAGTCATATGTAAGGGCAAGGGTTTAAAGGTGGATAGCTGGTGCTCCATTAGTATCCTCAAGTTGTCAGGAGAAAGCAAAGGATGCATCTAGTATGTTCAAGGAAAGTCCTTTGGTGGCATTATGGGATGACATGGCCATAGGAGACACAGGCATGGATAAGTATGAGTCATGTTGTGGGAAGAAATTTTGGATTAATGAGGTCACTGATTCATTTGAGTAAATTTATATTTCAGAATATTTTGAACCAAGCTTACTTATCCTCAATCATATAATTTCATATCTATTGTACAACTTCTGAATAATACATCTAAATAATTAAACTATTAAAAACCATAGACACACTATATAGATAATATCACATGGCACAATTTGGACATTTTGAATATGCTTCTCACTTAAAATAACCATGTTCATGAGTTAAGATCCAAGATTTAAATATATGCTACTTTGTTGAGAAAAAAGTCCTTTAAGAACTAATCTGTACAGTCTGATTAGCTTCAAAGAAGATGTATTTTTAAAATAACTTTGAATAACTATTGTTCTTCACTTTAAGTAAGTTATAAGGTTGCACATAAAAAAGAATTTCCAACATAGCTCTCATAAATAGAAGGAAATTGTCTTTAAAAGGGGAAAAATCTTTCATTTATGTTTCAAATCGTGATGCTGTCATATGGCACATGGATTTGCAGTTACACTTGAATTTACCTTGAAAAGTATTTTGTCTTGTTTTACCTCTCCTTTATGCAGAATAAATGAAACAAATCAAGAAATAAAAAGTTTCCGTGAGTAGTCTTCATGACCAAAATGGACGATGCATATAGGACTGACTTGTCTTTAAATTCTCCTGGGAACAAGGACATGCCTCTTAAATTTTATGAATATGTGTTAGAGTTTCATCTGTGAAATAAGAAAAGTCCACGTACACTTGGAGAAATATTTACTTTTTTTACCATGTAGAAACTACCCCCAAAATCAAGGAAACTCATTTTATGTCACCTGCCTATATACTGATACCAACTCACTTTGCTGGTATTATTCAAACAAGGAAAGCTTCATTGAAAACCAGAAGAAATCAGAATTAAAGCAAACTTAACTCTTGAAAAATAAAGGCAATACTCACCGAACACACTCTTAGCACAGACACCTACATAGAGTTTTGTACCCTAGACCAAGCCTCCAGTGGATGCTACTTTCTATGGTTCCACAGTAGGAAATTCCTCTTTAATTCTGCACAACTGACAACAAAGAGCACAAGACTTGGCTTTTGTTGTGGCCTCTGTTGTTCTTCTGTACAATTCTCAGATGCTAACATGCATCAATGCCCTACAACCCTGATTCTGTCATAGCCCTCTCTTCTAGGCCTAAATTGCATCATTCCTCAGCCATCAATAACCCTTGGTGGGGAGGGGGTAGCAGTGGAGAGAAATCCTTTTCTTTCATGATTCCTAATCTGTAACTACTGAGTGGGATTCTCCAGGTCTCTAGTCTTGCAAAATTTTCTTTATGTCTCTGCTGAAATGAAGACCCCAAAAAAAAGGGTTTTCTGACCACCCAGTTTCTCTTTTGTCTCTGTCCACTTCAGATCCCATAGATGTTTACCCTGGAATCAGAGAAATTCTACCCATTTCTGTCTCCAGTTGTCTCACATTCCAACATTTGGTTCAAATGTCATAGCTCTAACTATTATTTATAACATGGGTTTTCCCCCATTTAGAGATAATTTCCTTCTATTTATGAGAGCTATATTGGAAATTCTTTTTTATGTGCAACTTTATAACTTACTTAAAGTGAAGAAAAACAGTTATTCAAAGTTATTTTAAAAATACATCTTCTTTGAAGCTAATCAGACTGTACAGATTAGTTTTTAAAGGACTTTTTTCTCAGCAAAGAAGCATATATTTGAATCTTGGATCTTAAATCATGAACATGGTTATTTAAATATTAAAAATATTATTTATGTAGTAATATATGGCTTGCAAAACACTCCCTATGTTATGTCATTTGATCCTTAAAACATCCCTATGAAGAAGGCGCTTTTATTATTCCCCATTTAACATATGAAAAATCTCATTTGAAAGAGGTTTAATGACCTAGAATGGGTCACCAAACTAGTCTGAGAAAGAATTCAAATTCAGGTTGTTCTTCCCTGAAATTCCAATGCAAGGTTCTACAGTCATAAGTTGAGAATAAGACATAATGGAGACTACTGACTCCTCTTCATGAAGTACAGTTGGCTTCTTCTATCTTCCCTCTCAAAGCCAGAAGTCAAAAACACCCAAAGAAACTCAGTGCTTGGAGAGGACTCAAAGATCCTCTGAATAACCAAAGAACTATCATTTTCACCAGCTTCCCCCCTGCCCTTCAATCAAGGCAGGGTCTTTGATTTCCACCAGTAAGGAAAGAGCCCAGTACTAAAGGACTCTGATGCTCAGGTTACTTTTAGTGCTTTAAAATCTGTAAAGTGCTCTTTATTCACTATTTCATTTGAAATACCTTATTTATGAATGAAATAATGAAATACCTTTGTTAATAATACCTTATGTGATAGGTATTATTAATATATCTGTAATATTAATATATTTGTAAGGTAGAGACCTTACAAATAAGATAAAAGGCCTAGAAAGTTTCTATAACTTGTCACGGAAATAGAATTAATGTCTGATGCAGGATTTCAACCTCTGCCCTTCTTGACCTCAGGTCCAATGTTCTATCCACTGTTCAGTGCTGCATATTACCTGAATAGAACAATATCTAGTTCCTGACACCTACTCAATAAGTGTGATTTACTTAGGCAGGAGTCAGAATCAACTGAAGAATTAACAGAGAACTAAATAAAAATTCCCTTCCGAGGACCTGTGTTTTAGAGGTGGGCAGGTAGGTGGGGACAGGATCCTCACAAGGAGCAATGTCAGAGCAGTGAGGTAGCTTTGTTGATAAGAGTGGCAGGCTGAAGTGGAGAGGACCTATATTCAAATCTGTCCTTGGATAACTTTCTAACTAAGTGACCCAGGTCAAGTCATTTAATCCCAAATGCCTAGCTTTTAACCTTTCCACTACCTTGTAATCAATACTTATATTGATTCTAAGACAGAAGGTAGAGTTTCTTTGTTTTTGTTTTTTAATATCAAGGTTGGGCATTATGGGGGAAATTAAAGCATTAAGGCTATCTAGCAAATTACAGTGGTGATAAAATTTGAAATCCAAACAATTGAGTGTCAGTATCATTAAATCAATAACTTCTATATAATAGTGATTCACAACTGTTTGTTGAATGAATTAATGTAATGTCTGATTCTATCTCAACTCCTTTTCTTCCATTACCAATTCTGTAGCAGATATTCTTTATAACCTTATACAAACAATTTAATCCATATCTTTCTTTCTTTTCCTCGCAGTGAAAGGGAATAAAAATCATGTTTCTTCATTACACTTCAAATTATAAGCATTTAAAAAGAATATTTAAATCAGCTCATGATTTTGCCAGGCAGGTAATTTACAGAATAATCATTTCAAATATACTGGGTAACATCATGAATTGTATGTGGAATCATTAAAACAGGCCTACTATTTATAAATGCATTTTTCTTGAACATTGCTTGTTAAAGTAATATAATTAATTATTCAAAACAATATTTTACAAAGCAATATTTTGACAAGGGTAGCAGCTGCCCCACCTCGACATATTTTCTGTTTCTGTAACTATTCTAATTAAAATTATTGTAATGGAGTTAACTCCAGGAAGAAAGGGATGTGAAAATTTGCCAGTGTTGCATCAATCATGATTTTAACCTCAAACCTATTAAATTTATTTTAAATACTATACCAGGTAGACCTTTTTAAGCTCCAGGGCTGAACATGGACTTTGGCTGTTTGAGAATAACTTGAGAAGCAGAAAAGGTTTAACAATTACAGTTAATTCTAGATTGCCCAGACAGCCATTTTCACCTAAGAAGAAGAATAAGATTTCTATTTGTTATTGCTTTTCCCCCTTCATGTATCCAGATTGTTTGGTTATTATGAAGATACACTTTATTTAGATCAAATTTCTACCAACAGTCAAGTCAAAATGGGTCATGACTATTATAGAATAAACTGTCTTAACTGTTCGATAAGATCTAGGCTTCCCTTCAATTGTTTCTGCTTTTGTTTTCCTCTTTTAGGATTCAGGTAATAGCAATCAGTGTTGTCATCAGAGAATTGAAGCAGATCATTAAGTTGCAGAAATAAACAACAATACCATACTTGAGTTTCAGAATACCTTATCCCTCTCTATGCCTCTTTTTGTACAGTGAAAACAAGAAACAAGTTATGGAGTCAAGGCTTTTACATTTGATTACCTCGAGTCTAAATTCTACAATGGCCTTCAATGACCTGCACAGCCCTCATTAGCATGTAATAAAATATTTTCTCATGATTTTTAAGAAAATTAAAATGGATTCCCATCACTTCAACATATAAATTAAACTATATGTGCTTGGGGGGAAGATTAAAAAATAATAATTTAAATAGTTTCAGTGATTCCATTTTTCATTCTACTCAATAAACATGGAGATAGCTTGGTATAATGGAAAAGTATAGTGATTCTAAAAATAGGTGAACTTAGGTGTAAATGCCATCTTCTAAAACTATTTATGTGCCTTCGGGCAAGAAACTTAACCGTTCTGGGCTTCTGTTCCCTTATCTGCAAAATAAGGGGCAGAAATTAGATGTCCTCTGAGAACCTTTCTATAGTTCTCTATTTATGATCCTCTGAATTTGCACCACAAAGCCATAATTTTTAAACTTGTTCTGTGTTATCATAGATCACTTTGGAAGTTTGCTGAAACCTGGGTCATTCTCAAATTAACGTTTGTTCCCTGTCTTGATAATTGAAGGCAATACAAATGCCAATTGGAGATTAGTCATGTGAAATTAGTATTTGTACCCTACAACTAAAATTCCCAGCATCCCACTCTCCTCCTCACATTATGTGCTGACATAGGGAGGATATAAATTTGGTGTAGCCCCGCCTCTCACTCTCTTGTCTTCCTGTCTCAGCTTTGGTGGAGTGGGTTTTTAAACAGGCAAGGAGAACTTAGTCCCGTGGTCTTAATTTTGTCAAATAATTAGGGGTTTTTTACTTCTATTTCCTTTTTATTCCTTCTACTTCAAGTGATTATTAATAAACTCTATAAAATATAATTCTTAAAGTCACCAGATATTAATTTAAGTCTTACATTTATGGTGGCCAGAAGTAGGGTCTAGAACCCTTAATTCCTAGTGAGTAGATTAGTTTGAAAAATACCTGTTTCTCCTGCCACAGTTTTTGATTTTTTTTGTTTTTGTTTTTTTAACAATTGATTCACATACCTCATAACTCAGTCATGTATCCCTGGGTGATCATGTGTTTGTCAGCACCCTTCTGAGGGGGCATTATATAATTAATTTAAATTATAGTTTTATAAAAATTTTTCTTGTTTGAGAGTAATTTTGGGATAAGAAACTTGCTACCTACCAGAATCCAGAAAGTAAACTGTTTGGAGAAGGTGACATGGAGATGCCTACAGAAACCTCACATGCACCAAAAGATCCAGAATGAACTTTGGGATGTAGTGAAATTGAACTGTGGGTGTTTGAATGTATTTATTTTATATGTACACTCTTATGACAGAGTGGACTGCCCCCTAATTGGCTTTTTGCCAATGCACCTAGCAATCATTGGTTTTGTTCTCTTTCTCTTTTATTTCCCTTTTGGATATACACAATGTTTATATGTGTATGTTTGTATATGTATATACAATATATATACGTATATATACACATACATATACATATACATAAGCATATTAGAAACAAAAAACTCTACTGAGTTATACTAATGAAGACAGTTACTTTCCTACCCAGATTGAACAAGCCACAATGAGTTGATATAAAAAGCCATTTATTTTTTTTCTCACATATAATGGAATCATGGTTTTACTATGGCTTAACTTTGAAATAATGTAAAAATGAAGTGTAGTCATAATTATCCTCTCTGTAGCAGGTAACTGGATTCTGATTATGTTGAAACAATATAGGAAAGGGAAGATAAATCTATACCTTAGGTTAAAAATTGATTTTGAAGTCTCACCTGATAAGTCTGGGCAGGAACATGTGGCTGGCCGCTCCCTCTTCCTGGTGTGTAGCTGTCTCCTCTCTCCTTTATCATTTCCCCACATTCCTACATCCCTTTCTTCCCCATAACCTATGAGGTCTGAGAGAGTCATGCAAAACTTCAATGGAAATGGAATCTTGCCATGTATTGACTTTGAAAACCACAAATTAACCATATAATGTATATATTGGGGGCATGGATAGATATGTATGTGTATACACACATACACACATAAGAATATTGAAATCATAAAGCATTTTAGAGAACTCACTGAAGACAATTTCAATAAAGATGTGTGTTGTTTAATTTATACATATTGAAAGCTAGGACTTAAAATTTATCACTTTAAATCAATTAAGCATAGAAATAATAGATTTGGATAGCTGGTTTCATGTAATAATGCTCTGGAGTCAGCTCAAAATAGTTTACAAGTTTGGATTATTGTGTATTTAGTGTATTTACACCTTATAAATTGACAAACACTATCTTCTTGCGGTTGAATGACTTACGTAGTTCAATGAAATGATGATCTCTTCCATGCAGGGTTATCCAAAAGGTGATCTACTGGAAAAGGAAATGGCAAACTAGTATCTTTGCCAAGAAAACCCTACAGACAGTATTAAAATAATAAAAGATAGGGCACCATAAGATAAGCCTGTTAGGTCACAAAGTGTCTAACATGCTTCTGGGGAAGAGCAGAGAAGAACAAGAAATAGCTCTAGTACTAATGAAGCAGCTGGGCAAAAGCCAAAAGGGAACTCAGTTACTGATGTGTCTGCTGACAAAAGGAAACTCCAATATTTATATATAATAAAATTATATATATAACACATATATAAAATACAATATTATATATACAAATCAGTATTGGATAGGAACCTAAAATATAAGATCTATGATTCAAGATAAGATGAATGTAGTCAAGCAAATGACAGAAAGATCAGACACTGGCATTTTGAGTGTCAGTGAACTTAAATGAATGGGAATGAGTGGATTTCATTCAGGTGATCACTATATATACTACTGTGGTCAAGAATCCCTTCATAGAAATAGAGTAGCCTTCATAGATAATAAAAGGGTAGGAAAGAAGTAGGTGGATATAATCTCAAAAGGGATAGAATCCAAGGCAAATTATTCAACATCATAGCGAGACAAGTCTGTCTCAACTACTGATGCCAAAGATGCCAAACTTGATCAGTTTTCTATAGACACACAGTGTCTTCTAGAAATACCTCCAAAAAAAATGATGTAACATCCATAATAGGGAATTAAAATACTAAAGCAGGAAATCAAAAGATCATTGGGATAATAGACAAGTGTGGCCTAGAGTATAAAATGAACCAGGTTAGAGTTCTCTGGTCATAACAAATATTCTTTTTCGACAACCCAAAATATGACTCTACACATGTATATCACCAGATGGTCAATATCAGAATCAGATTGATTTTGTACTCTGTAGCCAAAGGTGGAGAATATCTGTGCAGTCAGTTAAAGTAAGACATGGAGAGCTGCCTATGGCTCAGATCATGAGCTTTTTTATTAGATAATTCAGGATTAAGTTAAAGAAAGAAAGGAAAAAATCATCAAAATATAGTGGTATGACCTAAATAATATCCCTTTATTTGAGGTGAAAGTAATAAATAGAATAAAGAGATTATGTAGAGTACATAGAGTGCCTGAAGAGCTAAGAGCAAGAAAGCAAAATGACTGTCTGATGAGGTTTTACTAATAGTTGATGATGCCGTTAAAGTATTACACTCAATAAGGCAGCAAATTCAGAAAATTCACCGGTGGGCACTGGATTGAAAAAATGAGTTAAATCCCAAACCTAATGCAAAAGAATGATCAAATTACCAAATACTTGTGCTCATTTCACACACAATAAAGTTATTTGATTCTGCAACCAAGGTTTCAGCAATATGAGAATTGAGAAATACCAGAAATGCAGGCTGGTTTTTGAAGAAGCAGAGGAACTAGAGACCAAATTGCCAACAGTTGTGGAATTATAGAGAAAGAAAGGAAGCTACAGAAGAAAAAAAAGTCTATTTCTGCTTCATCAACTATACTAAAGTCTTTGATTAAAATCACAACAAAATGTGATACATTTTCAAAGAGATGGGAGTACCAAATCATCACACATCTCTCCTGAGGAACCTGTATACTGGTCAAGAAGCAACAGTTAGAACTGAACATGGAACAACTGATTGGATTAAGATTAGAAAAGGAGTTCAGCAAGACTATACATTGTCACCTTATTTATTTAACTTACATGCAGAGAATATCATGAAAATGCCAGGGAGGATGAATCAAAAGCTGGAATTCAGAGAATTCAGTAATTTTCTGAATTCAGAATTCAGAGAATTCAATAATCAGAGGAATATCAACAAACTCAGATATGCAGATGATACCACTCTGATGGCAGAAAGTGAAGATTCTTGGTGAGGGCAAAAGAGGAGAGTGTAAAAGATTAAGAAAAGAGTGTTGAAGCTTAACATAAATGAACCAAGAAAACTAAAATCTTGGCAGTTGGTTCCATGACTTTCTAGCAAAAAGTGAGAGAGAAAAAATGAAAACAAAGTCAGATTTTATATTCAGGGGCTGTAAGATCACTGCAAATGGTAACTACAACCATAAAATTAATAAACCATTGCTCCTTGCTCCTTGAAAGGAAAATTTTGACAAATTTGGACGGCATACTAAAAAGCAGAGATACTACTTTTCTGGCAAAGGTCCATATAGTTAAAGCTATGGATTTTCCAGTAACAATGTATGGTTGTGAGAGTTGGGCTGAGGGCTGCCAGTGCTTTTGAGCTGTGGTGCTAAGAGAAGATTTTTAAGAGTCCCTTAGATAGCCAGAATTATACGTCTATACAGAAGAGTCACTTATCCACAGTTTTACTTTCTGTGGTTTCATTTACCCAGCAAAACAGAAGTCCACCCTCAATTTTAGTCACCCACACTAGAAAGGACCAGAGGTCTGCTGCTAGTTGTGTTTTTTCTACTTTCACTTTATCTGTTTACCCACTTTTTCTTTTTAAAGTTTTTGTTTTCATTTTGGTGGTGTGAGACACCAAGGCAAGGGGCAGAACAGAATTAAGAAAGCATTTATATATGGGGTAAGCAGGCTTTCATTTATAGCCACAGTTTCAGCCATCTGAGGCAGGTGCTGGAATGTATGCTCTGCAGGTATGGGGCCCAGCTGTAGTTAAAGAAATCAATTCAGACTTGTTTCCAGAAGGTCAGATACTGAATATGAAGCTTAAATAGTATGGCCACATAATGAAAAGACAGGATTCACTGCAAAAACTCTGATGTCAGGAAAGATTAAAGGCAAAAGGAAAAGGGGATAGCAGAGGATGAGATGGGTAGATAGTGTCATGGAAACAATGAACATGAGCTTGGATCATCTTTGGGAGATAGTGGAGGATAGATGGATCTGATATATAGTTCATGGGGTCAAGTAGATTCAAAACATGACTAAATGACTCAACAATAACAACAAAAACCAAAACAGAGCTTGATTTACTATTTTGTTGCTCATCTGGACATAAAAAAGTGATGGAGAAAAGTTAATAAAGAAAATTAAAATTAAGGGTGCCACGTGAATTTTTCTGGAGAAACGGTTAAATATTTTCTTGCAAAATACTGTTTTTATGAATTACTATAGTTAATAAAATCAACAAATAACCAGTTTAACACTAGTTTAACACTAACACTAACTAGTTTAACACTTCTTTTAACATCTTCCCATTAAATATGGAAAGCTGATTTCCAATATTTAGTTTCTTGTCACTCAAAAGTCAGAAAGAATAGAGTGTAATATACTATGATTTGTAAGTGAGAAGTTGCATAAATAATATTATCAACTAAATATTCCTTTTAATAGTACCACCATCACACAAGGAATGCAGATTTGCAATCTTGCTATCATCTCTAGTATTCATTCTATCCCATTCCCTCTATCCAATGTTTCCAAGCTTGAATTTTATTTCCATAACATGTCTTGAATATGACCCCTTCTCCTCTCTGATACTGCTCCCACCCTGGCACAGACACACATCATCTCACTCATGGACACCGCAATAGCTTTCAGGTTGGTCTCCATATCACAAGTCTCCCCTCATCCCAAACCACTCTTCACTCTACTGTAAAAGTGATCTTACCACACGAAAGTCTGATCATGTCATGTCCCTTCATTAAACTCCAGTGGCTCCCCGTCACCTCCAAGATCAACTATACAATCTGCCATTTGACATTCAAATTCCTTCACAACCATTTCCATCCTACATTTCCCATGTTCATGACACCTTACTTCTCTCCATCTCCTATACAATCAACTTACACTGACCTCTTGGCTGTTCATTTCACAAGACACTCCATCTCTAGACTCTGAGCTTTTACTGGCCATTCCTCATGACTCTCTCTCTCATCTACTCCTCCCAACTCCCTTCAAGTCCCAATTTAAATCTCACCTTCTACAGGAAGCCTCTCCCTAGCCCTTGTGTGATGCCTTCACTCTGTCGAATGCCTCAGTATATTTCCTCCATTAGATTATAAACTCCTTAGCAGTAAGGACAGTCTTTTGCTTTTAAATCTCTGGCAACTAACATAGTGCTTGGCAAATGGTAGGTGCTTACTACATGCTTATTGACTGACTAAATGATAAAAGAAGGTAGACCAGTAGAGAATAATAGAGAAATATAATAGAGTAGAACAATAATAGAGAGTAGAATTTATAGAGATTAATAATAAAGAATAGAACTGATTTGAAAACAGGTTGGATTACATGAATAGTAGAATAGTAGAAAAATAATAGAGTAGAACAATAGAGAAAAGGATTATCTGTGTACTCTTTGAATACCTTCATATTGTGAAGTGTATAATAATGTCCATAGAATGTTAAGGGATACCCTTTGGAGGTTTTATGGAATATCAGGCATAAGAAGTATATAAGATAAAAAGAGAAACTTAAGTTACTAAGAAGACTACTGGTGGGAGAACTCTCAGCTATTAAATAATGAAAGCAACACAATATTTAGGAATATTGATGATCTAGTTCTCTATAGACAAGCAGATTGGAAAACAGAAGTGGAAAAAGACTGTATAGACTCAGATTCCTGAGTTCAAATCTGGCCTCTGGCACTTACCTGTTATATGACTCTAAGCAAGTCACTTAATCCTGTTTGCTTCAGTTCCTCATCAATCAAATAAGTTGAAAAAGGCAATAAGGCAATGACAAATCATTCTAGCAGGTTTGCCAAGATAACCCCAAATGGGGTCCGAAAAAAAAAGAAAAAGTTTGGTCAGGCTGGGCTGAACAACAACTGAACACCAACAAAGCTCTTAGAGGAAAAGAGCCATTCCTTGCATTTTTTATCTTCTTTAATATTGACCACAACGCCATATATCTATTAGAAATTTAGCAATTGCTTTTGGCT
Organism: Gracilinanus agilis; assembly: GCF_016433145.1. NCBI lineage: Eukaryota > Metazoa > Chordata > Mammalia > Didelphimorphia > Didelphidae > Gracilinanus > Gracilinanus agilis. Next base: position 186,870,962 of record NC_058135.1, on the reverse strand, counting down.
CATTAATTTACTGATTTGAAAACAGGTTGGATTACATGAAAACCAATTGTTTTCCAAACTGTTTTGACTGAATTGGTTGCTCTCAAATAATCAGAATTTTCATGAAGGTTCCATTTTTCTTCCTGAACCAGTTAGTGTTTGCGACTGCTTGTGTGCCTGTGCATCTATAAGAGACATTCACCCAGAGGCTAGGGCTTTATATGAAAAGCTTCTTTTAGGAGGAAATTAGGAAAGCTGAGTTACAAATATGTGAAAAAATGAAAACTGGTGAAACTGGCAGATTCTTAAGTGAACTACAGGTGGTGTTAACCATAATACAGCAGGAGTGGTGAGAGGGGCTATAAAACAAACACATCAAAGGTTTCATTCAGTTTTAGCAGGAATTAGCTTTTTATTCATTTCATAAATGTGAAGAAAATCAAGACCTTCTAGTTTATTTTCTACAAGTAGGGATTGGAAGCTATGATGAAAAACCAGGAGGATAGTGTGAATAAAGCCATGTCTTTTTAGAAAGATCATCTTTTTCTCTTCTTAAAACTATATATACTGGCTCTTCATACCATTTGTGTTTAGATTCGGTTTCTCATCTAAAATCTCCTACAGTTAAATCAGAGAATAAATTGGCCCTAGGTTGGGTGTTTTATTTGATTCCTTCTAACTTTCAAAGTATTTATTCTTTTACAAAATATATAAAAATAATTTGCCGTTAGGCTGAGACTTTATATGCCAAGGTTCTGCCAGGAGGAAATTTGTAAAACTGAGTTACAAACCTATGAAAAAGTTATAAACCTGTGAAATACTGGCAGATTCTTAAGAGAAACACAGGTGGTGTTACCATAATACAGCCGCCAGGGTGGCAGTTATTACAAAATGAAGTTACAGATGTCTGTTATTTTCAGAAAAAAAAATATTAGGGGTTGGATGATAGAATAACATTCAAAACTATTTTCAAACAATATAAGTAAAAAAAAACAATCTAGCTAAATGGCAATTTTTAAAAAAATGATTTTGTGAGGAAAAATCTTTCAAAAGGTAGGATCCAATGCAGTAGTGTATTGAGACTTTCTTATTCCTTTATAGTAGTTTGATTTCTTTCTTTTGGTATTCTTTTGAAAAGAGAAGGAAGGGGTAGGAGTAGAGGATATCAAGGACAACATTCTTCCTTTCTTGGCTCCAGACTCACCCCACCACCTACTCAAAAAAAAAAAATCTTAATAAACTGGATTCTGATGTGACTAGATTAAGGAGGAACCTTTCTGCATATGACCTGCATTGATTCAGACTGACTTGTTCCTTGGAAATAGATACCACCTCTTCAGAATTAGCTTCAAGAAGTCACAATGAATAATGTATGATATTGTCTTCTATCAAGACAGTATAACTGGACAGGCTTAGACTCTATCCAGAAGGAGCATGGCTAGGAGCATGTACTGTCACCAGCACTGAAGTAATAGGTTTTGGGGGTTTATAAATATTGGTCTTCTGAAGAATCGGGCCTTTTCAATGTCACTCTCCTCATTGGAGAAATGATTCATCATGGGAGGTTCCCTCTTCTTCCTATTAAGAAAAAGAGCATTCCTTTGGGATGGACCAACACCCACTGACAGTATCACCTGCCCATCTATTTCCTCTTTTTCATCCTCTTCTCAGGAAAGCATCAGCAGGGCTTGCATATATAAAGTGCCAGGAAATGCTCTTCACCACATGTAAAAAAAGGCAGAGAAAAAAAATGATTAACATGTATATGGAATTTTAAACTTTGAAAAAAATTTTACATATATTATTTCACTCAAGCTTCCTAGCAAACATGTAGGTTAGTGATCATGGTTTTCATTTTCCAAATTGAAAAGATGAGAAATCATGTTAAAAGGAAATAAGTGATTTGTTCATATATACACAGCTAATAAGGGCCAGAGACAGAATTTGAACTCATCTCTTCCTTTTCTAAGTTGAGTACTTTATCTGCTACACCAGGTTACTTCTTTTAGAAAGAAAAAAAAACTTTTAGAATAATTTCAAGGTCCTTTTCTTCCATCATGCAATTTTTCTGATTCATATACACACACTGCTAGCTCTCCTCCTGCCTGGTGCTACCACCTTCAAAATAATCTCTAATGCAGAGACTGTGGTAGAATTTGATGACTATCAGAGTTCTTTAAGGTAATGATTAGCAAGTGATACAATCAACATTTTAAATCCAGCTGTATTTTTGTTTTTTTTCTATAATTATCTTTGAATAACAATTTGGGGGGGTTGGGAAACAACTGATAAAACTTCCTACTAAGGTCTTAGTTCACATCTTTGGAAGGAGTAAACCATATTATTGAAACTAAGAAAGTGCTAAGGTGGTGATTTTATGTGCATACCTGAGGCTCCTCTAGCTTCATTGATTAATATTTTAGATTGACTTGAGTTTTGAGATAAACTATTCTGATTTATTAATGTTTAATTTGGTTATTTTAGGATAGAACACACATAGCATTCCAAACTGATTCTCCTCCAAATTTCACATAGAAAGTAAATGAAATTTCACATAGAAAATAAAGAAAAACTCTGTGGGTCTTGCTTTTTTTAATCAAGCCACCTGGTAACACAATTTAATTTGGGTGACATACAGAAATTACAGAAAAGATTTCTTTGACCAAATTATAGTCTTGAATTTTTACCTTTAATAAGTCTTTGTATAATACATATAATACATTCAACACATTTAATGTTCTAGCAATCTCTTTCTTGAGGTTGATACTGTATTCATTATGGCCAGGCCTCTAATATACAAAGCAGATCTGTAGTATGGTTTCTTCAGTGTCTTCACTATTGTTATGAACAGAGCAATCTGCTTCTAGGTGGTACCACAGAGAGAGAGTTGGGCCCAGAGACACAAAAAATATGAGTTCAAATGAAAACTCAGACATTTGCTGTTTGACCATAGACAAATTACAAGGTCAATTCAGACATGATATTTAATCTCCTTTTAGGGGAAGAATTCTCTTTGGAATTCCATTAGCACTTAATTTACTTGGCTCATAGTAGAAAGGCAGTGTCCTGAAATAGAGTTCTTGACAAAAAACTGGAAAAATCTTCTTATACTTATTAGTTATATGACTAACTCAACCTCTCTAAATTTCAAGTTCCTCATCAAGCAATTAGAGAGCTTGGCCTGGAGTCAGCAAAACCTGAATTCAAATCTGGCCTCAGACACTTATTAATTAAGTAACCCTACTTAAATCACATAACTCAATTTACTTCAGTTTCCTCATCTATAAAATGAACTGGAGAAGGAAATTTCAAATCACTACAGTATCTTTGCCAAGAAAACTCCAAATAGAATCATAAAGATTTGAATACAACTGAAAAAGAGTAACTAAGATACTTGGAAAAAATCATTTAGGTGATTGGTGGTTTGTTCTCTCTCTCTCTCTCTCTCTCTCTCTCTCTCTCTCTCTCTCTCTCTCTCTTTCTCTCTCTCTCTCTCTCTCTCTCTCTCTCTCTCTCTCTCTCTCTCTCTCTCTCTGTATCTATCTATCTCTCTGTCTCTCATTCTTTCTCTGTGTGTCCCTTTGTTTCTCTGTCTCTGTCTTTCTCTGTCATTCTCTCTATCTCTCTCTGTCTCTCTCTCTCTGTCATTCTCTCTGTGTCTCTGTGTCTCTCTCCTTCTCTCTCCCTCTTTCTCTCTTTCTCCCTCTCTCTCTGTGTCTCTGCCCCCCCCCACTCTGTGTGGGGAAAGAGTGTGGGGAAAACAGCCAGGCTATTCTGAAGATTCTTGGAACAGAATAAGGCACTTGGGAACATCATGCCCAAGTTTGACTGTGATTACTGTTATACCTACCTCACTTCTCCATCTGTGAGGAAGACCCACTGCAGTGGAAGGAAGCACAAAGAGAATGGTGTTATATGTGGCTGGTGTTATGAGGGGCTGAAGTGGATTGAGAGTGGAAGATCCCTAAATGTAACACACAAGTTGTGGTAGTGAAACACAAAAGGACTCCACAGGAATATTTGTAATGAATCTGCTGCACCCAACTTCAGAATAACAGTGTCCCATGACAGGCAGTCAAATGAAGAATCTGATTAAGAACACACAGCTATTTCTATCTGCCTGTCCTGGCTGAATATGGATAACGCTGCTTGAATAAGATTTGAGCTTTTACATTTGAAAGGAATCTCCTTCTTCCCTCAAATATCTAAGAATATGTTCACCTATCCCTGAAGTAATAATAACAGTCACTTTAGATAAGTTTAAAGATTCATTAACAACCAGTTTTAGGGAGGGAAGCAGGAATGATGGAAAGAAGGGTATAGGAGATCTTTGGCCTAAGCTATTGATGACCAGATGGTATATAAGTTGCAGGTAATCAGGATATTCAAGCTTGTTAGTTGTTAATGGTTAGTCTGCCAGTTTCCAGCCTGGCAGAACCAGATGGCTTCAACCTGAACCAGGTTATTTGATGGTGAATGATGTTACTTCTTGATGAGTAAGTTAAATCAGAATGTTCAGAATAGGATATCACAGGATCTGAGACTATGGAAGTGATCAGTGCTGGCTGCTGGTACCTTAAGGCTGACTTTTCAGCCTACCCAAGCCCAACCAACCCCACCAAGCCCGGTCTCAAAATTGAGATCCTAATCTCCCTTCAAATGCTGCTTTTATACTTTTTACATCAACTGAATTTGCACCTGCCAGGCTTTGCCAAGCTCGGCTCATTCCAAGTACTAAACAGCTAACTGTCAATCATTTTGCTTTTCATATTGCCTTGCAAAAATGTCATTATAATGGAGAGACCATTATCAAAAATGTATAGAAGATCAAGCCTAGACCTTGACTGATAAAACAACTACCACATTTCAACAAGGAAGAATTCCTCCAATCTTTTCTCTGCTCCTCCACTCAGAGGGCCTATGATCTCCCTTTCTAACTCTAGCATGATGGGGTCTCACCCTTCTGGGATGATACCTGTGGGGCCTCTTCCTGCCATGAGGATGCCCATGGGAGGTCACATGCCAATGATGCCTGGCCCTCCAATGATAAGACCCCCTTCTCCATCCCATAATGGTGCCCACTCACCCAACAATACTCAGACCAGACAGATAAAATAAAGGAAATACAAGGAAACCTATTTCTCACTTTTCAGTTCTTTACTCTGTTTCATTAGAGCATCATGGTTCTGGGCCTCAAATATGTTTTTTCCCTTTTTTCTCTCTTCCCCTTTTAAAATATTGATACTCTTTTACATCACTGTCTGTGATCTGACCCCTTCCCTTCCCTTTCATTATTTCCCTCTCCTGTGATAAATAAGCACAGTGAAGAAAAAAAGAGCATATTGGACATGTCTAAAAATTCTCTCTTTTTCTGTACCTGTATAATTTTAATGCCTCTATGCCAAAGGAAAAGAAAGGAAACGTCCTTTACCAGTCCTATAAAGTTATAGTTGCATAATACCTTCATTGATCAGAGCTTTGAAATCTATTGGTATTGTGTTCCTTAATATTGTGGGGGTTGTGTAATTTGTTTTTCCTGTTATTGCTTACTTTCTTTTCACCATTACTACATAGAAACCTTGACATATTTCTCTAATCCATGTTCATTTCTTATAGCACAATAATATCCCATCACTTTCATATACATCAGATGTTGTCTGATGTTTCTCATTTGGTGGGTATTGTTGGCTTGCAGTCATTTACTACTACAAAAAGTACTGCTATTCATATTTTATATATATGGGACCTTTCCTGCTATCTTTGCCCTTTTTGGATTATATGCCAATCGTGGTATCAATGAGTCAAAGATGTGTGTTTAGTGACTTTTTAGAATAATTCCAAACCATTTTTCAGAACTGTCAAATCCATAGCTCCACCAAAAATGCATTAGTGTGCCTATCTTTCCACAATCCCTCCAACATTGACCATTTTCCTCTTGTCATCTTTCTCAAAGTTATTTGTGTAGTGTGAAGTTTCAGAGTTTGAATATGCATTTTTCTTTTTTGAGAGTTGGAGCATTCATGTTTGATTGTTGATATCTTGCCAGTTTTTGTGTTTTTTTTCTTCTAACTGCCCCAGAAGTGGTTTTCAAACATGTAAGAAGACTTCCCACTTCAAAAGAAAAGTGGGGCAGAAAAGCAGCTTATATTTGCATTGTGACATACAAAAATAAAAGTATTAACTATTTTAGCATTAAAAAGAAAGCATTTAAAACATGCTTGTTTAAAATTAAAAGAACATAAATGAAGTCTGAGAAATGTGAGGATCTAAAGTGAAGTGCATAAAATGTTGATTTCTGAAGAAATAACTATAGATAGCATGAAGATAACGTCTTTCAGTTTTAGTATTTCTTGTCCCACTAAGGCAAAGAGTAAAAAGATAAAGCAATAGTCCTTTCAAAGTGGTAAACATCAAGACTAATCTTAGAATTTTGACATAACAAGTAATCAGAGTAGGCTGTACCATATCTTCTGGAGTTCTTAGCTCTCATCCCAATCTCCAATGGGTAGTACCTTTCAGTGCCCTCTTTATGCATGCGATGAAACTTAATTTATAGTTATGAGCCTTCTGATTCACTGTTAGTGATGCTGTTGACATTATCATCTTTAAATATGATATGTGTCTAAGTAATTCCAGGGGAAAATGCATAAAGTTAATATTGCCATTGACTTTTAAAACTCACAGTCATTGATATAAACTAAATATATATGTCCTTATTCTCAGAGATTTGTTGTGCTTTGTAAACTTTAAAGCACTACAATTACTGTTATTTCAAAGAATTTTACAAAAAACTTGAAGAATATTTCTGGGACTTCAGTAAGCATGAGGTATAACCAAGTCAGAAACTCAAAAGTCTTGAAATACATTCTACTATATAATCTAAAAAACCTTGCTTCTGTTATTAGGAAGAGTTAATTTATATTAAAAAGTTTAAAGATTATCTTTTCTAAGAAATGCCTGTGGAAGGATACTTAAAACTAGAATTCTAATAAGTCAAATCACATTTGAAGAACACTAAATTTGAAAAGCTTAGCTATCATTCATGGTTTTAATCCATAATCTCTGGTGAGTTGGTCACTTCTACAATGAAGATGAGTAATTTTTAGCACCAGCTGCTCAACTTTTACAAAAGCTCTGAAAACTGATTGATCTGCCCCAGTTCATCCCCTCTGGACAAAGTTAGCCTACTGGCAGTTATAATCCTGAATGACAGACTGGATTACAGTAGGAATGGCAACTTAATTTGCTATCCTTTGTAAATGAATTTTATAGAATTACTGTATACTTCTCAATTTACATTAATACCTCAGAATCATGGTATATGGTCTCTAGGCATTTTAAACCATATCAAGCCTATAGAACCAACACTCACTGTAAAATTAAAAGGAAACATCAAATGAAACTATTTTTTAGCTATAGTGATATAGAAAAATGGGGCACAGGCAATATTTTAATAGTCCATTCTTTCCTAAATTCAGCTTATTGATGAGAATTTGAGAAGTTATGCTTATGCAATATTTCAGTGGAATTTTTATATGCCTTTAATAAGTAAAAAAAATTCCTACTAATCTTATCTCATTCTTATGATCAAAGATATGTATAAATTATTGCAAATGGAAATGTAAGTTTCTTATTTCAGAATTCCTCAGTTAGACAATGCCCAGTATTTTTTTTTGATTGTTTCTAAAACTCTGGACAGTAAATAGTTATAGCATTTTGGCAAAAAGTAAAGTTTTCAAATTCTAAATAAATTTGGCTCATTGTCATTTCTTTACTTGAATACAAACACATTTTGCTCTGAATTTATTACAAGAGCATAGCCTATTTGTTTTCAAGTTCATTTCCCCTGGGATAAAGTGGCAGTAAATGGATAATCCATGGCTTGATTTCACACAGTTAGACATCCCAGCATGCACTTGGAATAGAGCAAATGAAAGAATTGGGACATTTATAACAAAGCTCCCTGCAGACTCATTATTGGCAGTGCCATGAACCATTACAAACCTACAATCCTGAAAGCTCAGAAAGGCATGCTGAAATGTATCACATTCATTGAAATATAGCATAATGTATTTTTCTAACTATTTAACTTATAGTTAACCTACAATTTGAGGGAAAAACAGATTTAGAAATTATTTGCATGTATATATAAGACACTAAAGTTTAAGTATCTTAAAAATAATCTAGTTCTCATTCTTTATTATACATGTATGTGAACAAAAGACAATCATAAAAATTCTTCATTATCATTACAGTTGTACATATTTGGCAGTTTCAGTCTTTAGATCACATGATGCTATAGTCAATTTTGTTTTTCATTTCACATTTTTGAAAAATCTCAAGGTGAAATGGGATTGAAATCTCTTATTTCCTAATCAAAACCACATAGAAAATTTCCATTTTACTAGAAGTCGCTTGAAACAGGCCTGGTGCCAAAAAAATGGTTGCTTCATGCTCATCTATTCAATTCATTTGAAATTTTCAAATAGGCATATAAATTGCACAAAAAGAAAAAAAAGACTGCACAAAGTTAAATGTCTGCTTTGTAATTCTACAGTTCTCACAATTCTCATTCTTACCTTGTGCTTGTAGAATAGGCCTAGTGATATTCCCTAGTGATGATAACGACCATACTTTAATTCTGCAAGTAATGAGGGGCTACAAAGTATTATTAAGAACATGTGTAACTTGAAAAGAAAATGTTGTGGTCACTTAAATAAGAAGATGGACAGACCAAGAATTTTGCGAGTATCAGTGATCTATTAAAAGCCCCCCAGGAAGGCCTCCAGCTTATGGAGCAGATGCTTTAGAGAAGCCTGGCGGGGGGGGAACAAAATCACACAGGCTGATAAAATGTAGGAAATAACAAACAATTGTTGATATCATTATTTCAAAATGCTAATAATAATAACTCATTTGTATAAAGCAGATCTGGGTTTTCAAGACAATTTCCTCACACCCCCCCCCAAAAAAAAAAAAACTTGCTTGAAAACTATGAATGCTCCTATTGGCCAAGAAAATCGAACTTGATCATCTATCTAGCTGTTTCCATTATTTGGCTGTCAACATTTAATTCCAATGTTTCTGTCTGATTGTGAAAGAAAAGGAAAAACTAAACATGCTGCCATGGATTTCATATGTTATCAAAACATATCGACAATTTATTTCAGTCAGTACTTTATTTTCTTGTAGTGTGGTGACAGTCTAGAAAATCCAGATAATCTCAATTTTATATATTGAATTTGGGACTATCATTTTCTGGATAAGTAGCATGTCACATAAGACATTAGTATGAAGTGTTCAATTTTCCTCTTCATTTTGTCTTTCTCAATTTAAGCTTAAATTGACTGATTTCATTAGCAATACTATCCATCTGGTTTGAAAACTCTGTGCTGATTTTAGATATCACAGTTTCTGGTTGCTATAAAGTTAGAAAATGTTGATGTTTCTCTCTTTTCCTTTTAATGATTATCTGATAAGGGGACTAACTGAGTTGTGACAAGGAGGATTGGGAAGGGAAAGATTCTGATCTATTGTCAGAAGCGGAGTGATTTCTTCAGAAGGTATCTTCAACATTATGAAATTCTCTGTAGTGTGAATTGAGTAAAATAGTATTTGTGACATTGAAACATACAAAGCACATCTCAGGTAGAGATTAGAGGTTGGCAGCATATATCATGTCTGATGAAAATGATCCAGGAGATGAGTTAGAATGATTTTGTCTATTGATGGAAGAGAGCAGATTAAGTGGCAAAATTGGAGAAATTGTCGTTGGTATGTTCCCATCTTGACTGATATTATTACTTTCCATCCTCTTAAACTATGTCCTAATCATGCTAAATAATTAATTAAGAACTCAAATGTTAGAAAAGAAGCTCAGGGGTTACTGCTACCAGAGTATATTTAATTTAACAGAATATTTGTCAATATTTCAGTAAAGGAATGAAATAGATGGGTTTCAGCCTTCTTAGGTTTTGTATTCATGAGGGAATGAGTGGGAAAACTTGGAATGCAATTTTAGAAAGGTAGCCATCCTCTGGTCTATTTGATCTTGTAGATCTTCCAACATGAAGACTTTAACATATACACATACACATAATTCAATTATATTGATCATAGTATCCATGTTCCAGTAACCTATATGTACTATATATTTACCTATATATACCATATATATATATGTACCTATATATACTCATATATACTTATGAGATTATACCTATAGTATGATTTCCAAAACTGGGCACTATACTATAAGAGGTACATTAAAAAAACAAGAAATCACAAGAAGAAAAGTGAATAAGACAGTGAAGCTTCTGGGATCTATATCATATAAGGAATATTTGAAGGAACTGGAGATCTATAGGAGAGAAAATCAAGGGAAGTTGTATTAGCTGTCTTTCATCATTTGAAGAGCTATATCAAAGATAAAGAAGGCTTCCTCTGAGTTGCTCCAGAGGATATTCATTCAACAAATATTGATTGGGTGCTTATTATGAGCAATGCACTATGTAACACTAATGGGTAGAAATTCCAGGAAGGTGCATGTCTTCCTTGCTTCTTTTGTTGGCCCCTTTCCTTACAAGATACTGATGCATATTTTCATTTTAAAACCTATATGTGAAGGTATACCACTTAGATTTACCTCATAATCCAGATATCTTTTTAATGTTTCCATAATCTATGAGTTGTATTCCCAGACTATAGCAAGATTAGGACATTGAAGTGTGAGAAACAATCCAGAAGAATTTTTTCACATTCATATAAAGTTCTGACTCAATTCCTTTAAAATACTACTTAGTAGTATTTTGTTTATACTGTAAAAGGAATTACCTCTCTGGTGAGTCTTGTAGGAAGAGAATAGTATAGTATAGAATAAAAAAGGCTGGAATCGAAGTCAGAAAGAATTGATTTCTCACAACCATACACACACACAAAAAAACCTGGAAAGACATATAAAATGATGCAAAGTGGCATGAGCAGAACCAGGAGAAAGTTGTAGATAGTACAATGTATGTATGATGTACGATGATCAACTGTGAATGAAAACTATTGTCAACACAACTAGAAGTCAGGACAACTCCAAGAGATTCATGGCAAAAAAAAAGATATTAAAAAAAAAAGGATATCTACCACAATAGAAGGAACAGAGTCTGAATGCATTGTTGAAACATGCCATTCTTTAATTCCTCCATTAATTTTTCTCTAGTGAATGTGTGTCTTCTTTCCCAACATGATGAACGTGGAAAATGTATTATATGATAATATATGTACAACCTATATCATATTATATGTTTTTATGGGGAGGGGTAGGAGGGAGAGAGAGAGAGAGAATGTGGATTTCAAAATATCAGAAAACATATTGAAAAATTTTACTGATGTAATGTGGAAAAAATTAAAATATATTACAATAAAAAAGGACTTGGGTTCAAGTGCCATCTCTGATACATATTGGCTTTGTGACTCCAGAAAAGAATTTTTACCTCTCATACTTTAAAACCACTCTGTCAATAAGGAGCAGAAAAGGTGCTAATCAGCATAGGTAGAGGACATTTCCTTACAAAAAGATTCCTTTTGCCAATAAAATAATTGATTGAGGGGCAATTAAGTGACATATTAGAGTGTTGGACCAAGAGTAAGGAAGTGCTAAATTCAAATAAAATATTAAACATTTTCTAGCTAAATCCTGGGTAAGTCATTTAACTTCTTTGCCTCAGTTTCCTTAACTGTAAAATGGATATAATAATAATACCTACCTTAAAGAGTTATTGTGAGGATCAGATGAGGTAATAATTGAAAAGAACTTTGCAAATATCATAGTTGTGAATATTATTATAATAATAATTATTATTATTCTATCTTATACTTTTTAGCAAGAGTTGCAAAACTTTGGTGAAGAAGAATTGTTGTTTGTCTAATTAAGAATTGGGGAGGCAGAGGAAATGGTGACAGGAAAGTACCAATAGAGAGATGAGAGAAAGTTTTGTACAGAGTAAAAGCCCTGATATAAGTCAGAAAAGTAACAGTGTTTGGATTTTTCTTACTCTCCCTACTAAGAAGACTGGAAAAACATAAGGTGATATGATGGAGTATGAGATATGGCGATGGGAACCAACTGTAGAATACCTACTCGGTCAGTGTTCAAAATTACCAGGAAATTCTAATCATTCTGAGTCTTTTGTCATTGTATTGGAGTCTGCCTTTGTTGTTTTTGCACCAAATACTAAAGTTGTTTGTTTACAACTGTTTTTTGTGGAGCTTTTTTAATATATCAATTGTTCACCCTTTTTTTTTTAAACCCTTGTACTTCGGTGTATTGTCTCATAGGTGGAAGATTGGTAAGGGTGGTCAATGGGGGTCAAGTGACTTGCCCAGGGGCACCCAGCTGGGAAGTGGCTGAGGCCGGGTTTGAACCTAGGACTTCCTGTCTCTAGGCCTGACTCTCACTCCACTGAGCTACCCAGCTGCCCCCTGTTCACCCTTTTTTAATAAAAATTGTTTTTCTTATTAAAGTAAATGTTTCTTTTGGGCACCTCAATTTCCTCCTTGATTTGGAATTCAATTTATAGGAATTTTATATGACATTAACATAAGCCAAATATTTCACAGTAGAAAGAGACACTAGAGAAAAGTTAACTCAACACTTCATCTGACAGGTGAGGAAACTGAGCCCAGAAAATTTAAATGACGATTTTCATATGATTTCCATAAAATTTATTGGAAATGATTGTTTATTATTTACCAGTTTTGATACATATATTTGTTCAAATACTTGGGAAGTAGTACCGTCCCCCAAATCATCTGTCCTTTTAGGACCAAACAATATCTTCTATTTTCTATAACCATTTCTGCCACTGACAATAAGGTGATCTACACATACTTTGGGTAGAATAATTTGGATAGGTATTGAATGGATCACTGAATTTTTTTAGAGAAGCTGGTTTTATAATAATAAGATTTAAATCTTCATCTCAACTCTCTGAACAAAAGGAATTAAAAATAAGAGTATGTCATGTAGCTATTATTAAGGTCATTAACTTAAATTTCTTTATTTGGCAAATATCCCTTCTGAACTTTTGCATGTAAATATGGGAAGGCAAATCTTTGATTAACGTTTGAATGGCCAAGCTATATTACAATAATTTGAAATGTTCACTGAAGACACACAAAAAAAGAACATTTGAAAATCTTAACATGAGAATCAGTCACACTACACACCTCAAAAAAATTCTAATGAAATAAAGCACACTCACATGGCAAAGATCCAGGACAACTCTAAGAGATTCATGATTTAAAAAAGTATATACCGCCCGAGAAAGAATGGAGTTCAAATGCAGATTGAACCCTACTATTCTTCACTTTATTTTCTCCATGAATTTTTTGTTACCAATATATATCTTGTTTCACAATGTGATAGACATAGAAATATGTATTATAAGATAATATATGTACAATCTACATCATATTACTTGCCTTCTTGATGAAGGGAGAAGTATGGGAAGAAGGGAAAAAAAGAATAAGGCAGATTTTTAGACATAACTAATTTGAGAATTTGTTTCTCTTGAATAAACATATTTATTTTAATTTGTTACATATTTTTGAAAACCATATTATTGTTAGCTACATATTATATTATGATGCACATAAAAATAAATAACTAAAAAAAGGTAGAACCTCATTATCTAGATTATCAGAGTGAAGGAATCCAAGAATACAGTCCAAGGATTCAAGGAATAGGATATTTGGAGTTGAAGAGATGAGCATGATGGATACAATACAGGTTTTACAGTGAGAAGATCTTCCATATTTCCTTAACTCTTCAAATTTGTCATTCTTATTAGAAAAAAAAATTCCATTAAATTCATGGGACTCAATTTGTGCATTCAGTTCCCAATCTTTGTATATACACAGTTCGTTTCTATTTTTTCTATTGTAAAAAGTAGTGCTATGTACATTTCCATACATATAGCTCTTTTCTTGTCAGTAATGCACTTGGGGCTGTAAATTGAGTAGTAAGCCATGTTTATTAATGTGAAACTATTTTTATACTTATCATTGCAGATCAATGATTCTTGTCATTGTAGAAAGCTCTTAAAGTGATTAAATGTGTATACAACATATGTGATTTTTTTTTGTCCTATGCCCTTTCATGAGTCCTAGAGTTGCTGGCCAAGACGTGAACAATTTTGTAACATTTTTAAATTAAAACGTTAAAACTAAATTGCTTTTCAAAATAAGAGGGTCAAGTCACAATTCCATCCATAATTCCTGTTTTTCTGCAATTACTCTAACACTGATTTGCCATATTAATGAACATAAAGTGATATTTCAGAATTTTAAAATTTCTATTTCTTTAATCACTAGTAATTTTAGCACCTTTTGAGATTGTTGTACACAATTTATATTTCTTTTGAAATTATTCCTTCATATCATTTAACTATCTCACTTTTTGAGAATGATTCAATGTTAAATACTTCAAATTCCATTTCAGATTTTAATTAAAATCTTTAATCAGGGCAAAAAGATAGTAGCTTTCTGAAAATATTTTATTAATTCATGTTTTTTTTCTTATTTTAGATAACATTTATACAAAAATTCCATATTTGTTGCTTATAGTAAATTATTTAAGATAGTTACACTTATTTTCTATTATATAAAATCATGAGACATAGCCTTACAATTTTCTCTAATTTTAATATCTATATTATTCAATGATCCTCTTTTTAAGCTATTAATTTTTCACTGAATTGATTTTAAACCAATTTGAGTCCCCAAGAATTATTTATTGTCATTCATGTTTATTACTCCTTTAAGACTCAGCATAAGTACTGCCTTACTTTCTCTGAATGAGACTATCTCTGGCCCCCTTGACTATTAAATTAATGCCTTAACTCTTACCTTGAAACTTATTTTATATGTTTTATATAACTATATATCTCTATGCTATCTTCCTGATAAGCAAGAAGGGAACAAGCATTTATTTAGTACTTAAAATGTGCCATGTTTTGTTCTAAACACTTTTAAAATATTATCTCATTTGATCCTAAAGGGGACCCTGTTAAGTAGGTACTATTATGATTCTCATTTTATAGTTGATGGAACTGTTGAAGAACATAAATTATGACTTGCCCAAGAACATAAATTGTGGTTGAGTCCAGATTTGAACTCAGACCTTTGCTCTAGGTCCTGTGCCCTTGTACAACATAGCTATTAGAACATCACCTTCTTGGGAAAAGGGGCAGTTTTTTTTTAGTCTCAGAATTTAACATAGTTCCAGGCATATTGCAGATATATTTAAAGAAGGGTTATTCAAGGTGTCGATTAATTGATAGATTCATTGGTTGACATAACTGTCTCCAGACTTATGATAGGGTCTGGGCGATCCAATTTATCTCTGTAATAGAGTCTGTATTAGTGTATTTTAAATTATTATTAAATATTTTATGAACATCAAATATAATAAGGAGAAGCTTCTTATGATTGTATCATGACCTTAGGCAAAGAACAAACAAATCGATATGCTGGGGACAGGTAGGTAACTTAGTGGATTGAGAGCCAGGCACAGAGATGGGAGGTCCTGAGTTAAAATCTGGCCTCAGACACTTCTTTTTTTTTTATTATTTTGATCTCCTATTGTAAAGCTTATTCCTATTACACTATATTACAAACCACTTTCCCCTACAGCACACAATTCATTTCAGTTCATCATTAAAAGTAGCACAAAATTGTTAGACATCAGAATTTTTTTCCTCCTTTCTCAAGACATTCAACACTCAGTTCATAATCTTCTTTTCCACCTCAATGGTTAGCCTCATTCTTTGGAATCTCAATATAAATGCAGATCCTTCCTAAAAATACTGATCAACTTTCATTCTACCTAAGCAACTTAAAAGGATGCTATAGCTTAGTTCTCACCATTACCAATTAGTTTGTTAGTTCTGTAATCCAGGCAATCTAGAAATTTCTCACTCTATTCATAATATCCTGTCCTTCCATCTCTTCTTCTGCCTAACCCTGAATCCTATTTTCTTCTTATTGGAACCTCAAACTCCTCCACTTTCCTTTTTTTCAGTTCATTAAGTCTGTTATGTCTTTATTATCAAATATTCATACATAACCCTCTACACCAGTGTTTGTTTGGTTTATTTTTTTAACTCTGGGATCTATGAATTTATTTTTATTTATTTATATGTTTGTTTGTTTAGGTAGATAGATGGATAGATAGATGGGTAACTTTTTTAATATATTTTGTTTCCTTTGTAATCCAAAGTATTGTTTTATGCATTCAAAAAATATCCTGAGAAAGGATCCTTAGGTTTAATCCAAATGTTAAATGTGTCTCTATCCAAAAAACATTAAGCAATTCTATTTTATCCCTCCCATAACCTGATTACTCGCTTAGTCCTCATATTACCTTGAATTAATTAATATGCCTGCACGTTGTGTATGTAATAAAATATAAGCTTCTTCGGGGACAGCTGGGTAGCTCAGTGGAGTAAGAGTCAGGCCTAGAGACAGGAGGTCCTAGGTTCAAATCTGGCCTCAGCCACTTCCCAGCTGTGTGACCCTGGGCAAGTCACTTGACCCCCATTGCCCACCCTTACCAATCTTCCACCTATGAGACAATACACCGAAGTACAAGGGTTAAAAAAAAAATATAAGCTTCTTGAAAACGAGGATAATTTTGGTATTCTCAACATTAAAAACAGTACCTGAAATATAGTAGGAAATCATAAATGTTGAAGTTGAATTGAATTACTAGTCTCAATTTTTATCTTTCAAGTAGTCCTTTCATTTTGTCATAAGAATATAAAATTAAGATAATTTTTGAAGTCATTTATTGTTAAGATAAAACAAAATGATCTAACATTTAAAATATTCTATAAATCTGTGAACCTGTTGTTTAGAACTTGGACTTCATTTATTCAGATCATATTGTTTAACACTTAATATGATTATTGATTGCTTAACATTGTCAAAAAATTTTATTCATATTGCCTTATGTTATGCTCAAAATGTTTTTTTCATTAGTAAGATCTCTATCTGTTACATTTTTTACAAATAAAGAGTCTGAGGTGCAGAGACTAAATGTCTTGATCATAGCAAGTCAGCTGTTTAGATAAAAGACAACCATTTTTCAAACCTGTGCTATTTCTCCTATTTGCATAATAACTTACAGGATGCAAAATATTTTTCTCCTCTCAATTTTTTGAGGAAGGTTATGCAAATAATATTACCTTCACATTGTAGATGAGAAAAAAGCAACAAGACTACGTGCATTACCTACTCTCACCACAAGTAACAAGTTTTAAATGATTTATAAACATTTATTTGACAGTGACTTTCCACTTGGATTTAAGAAGTTTATCTATCAATTCTGTTGAAAGTATCATTCTGTATGAAGCAGCATGTGATTTTGTAGTTTGAAAATATTAGAATGAAGGTCAGTACTTTTCACATATATTTGAAATATTTTCTCAGAGTTTTTATCATTTGATTCTGAATGCAAGGGATAAGATAACTTGACCTACATGGACTGTTTCCTGGATGATATGTTTGGAATAAAACAATATTTATATTCTCAATTAAGTTTAAGTTAATTCTCAAATCAAATTAATACTTTACTTGCCAATATAAAAAAGCAGTCAGTAGCTACTTCCACTGACCACCTTTGTCTTAAATATAATCATATCTTCACCTGCTTGTGTGCCAAGGACTTTATTTCATATATTTCTTATTTTTTAAATAATTCTTTCATGTAAATTAATCAGAATGTATTATTGCCATCAAACATTTCTGATGAATCCAATTCTTCTAGTCAAAGTAAATAAACAAAATTTGTTTAATTATGAACTTGTTTTTAACATGTTGAGAGACATAATGGAAAAAGCACCAGATGACTTGTTTTCAAGTCTAATCTCCACCAGTCACAAGCTTTATGACTTAGTCAATTACCCTCCCAGAGCCTCTATTTCCCAATTTATGAAATAAGTATAGTATTACATGTACTTCTTACTTCATCAGAATGTTGTGAGGATTAAATTAAATTATGTAATGAATGAATGTTATGTAGAATAATGCAGAAGCATATGACGGTTATGAGGTTATGCAATATATGGCAAATGAGGGACTTTGGAGAATAGATATAAATTAAATGATAAGGAAAATGTTAGAATTAAATAAGAAAATTGGGTAGTTATATGTCAAGGGCAATGGATGATAAATAGAGAGCTTAAGCACTTGACAAGTATCCTCATAACATCTTTAGAAATCAAGGAATACCAAACTTTATATTCTTCTATGATGAATACATGGGAAGACGTGGATAGGAGTTCCATGCAATGTTCAAGCATGGATAAGTTATAATCTAATTCATTGCAGGAAAAAGCCAGATCAGTGAGATCACAGATCCATTTGAATCTCAGAATACTAAGTCTTTTATAGTTGCTGATACTTATATATTAGTTTCTCATTCTCCACATGAATCCTAACACAGACACAGGCTAATTGCTGTGCTCTTCCAAGTCCAAGAATTAACTTGGAATAAACTGGAATAATCTAAGAATTTTGATGAATCTACATAATTCCATCTAAAAATAAGGTTAGTGAAGTCATTATGAACAAGCAAATTTCAGATGAAAAATCAGAGCTGTCAATAATCATATAAAATGTTCTAAATCACTCTTGATTAGAGAAATGCAAATTAAAACAACACTGAGGAACTACCTCACACCTATCATATGACAGTAAAGTGATGAATATTGGAGGGGATATGGCAAATTTGGGACACTAAAGAATTGTTTGTAGGGTTGTGAACTAATCCAATCATTCTGAAGGTCAATTTGGAAAGGGCTATAAAATAGTACATATTCTTTGATCCTGTAATACCCCTTTTGGATCTGTACATCAGAGAGATAAAAAAGGGGAAAGGACCTATTTGTACAAAAATATTTATAACAGCTTTTTTGCAATGGCAAAGAATTGACATTGAGAGGATTTTCTTCAATTTTGGAATGGCTGAACAAATTGTGATATATGTTGGTGATGGAATACTATTGTTCTTTAAGAAATGATGAGCAGAATGATTTCAGAAGAAAATGAAAAGATCTACATGATTTGATGCAGGGCAAAATAAGCAAACTCCGGAGAACATTGTACACTACAACATAAATATTGTATGATGATCAACCATGAAACACTTAGCTACTCTCAGCAAAACAATAATCTAGGACAATTGTGAAGGATTTATGACGAAGAATGTCATCCATCTCCAGAGAAAAAACTATTAGAGTCAAATGCAGATTAAAGTATGCTATTTTATATTAATTTATTTATGTTTTGATTTGGGGGGGTTGGATTGTATATGAATATTCTCTTATACCATTGATCAATATGGAAGTATGTTTTGCATCATAATACAATATAACTCATATTAAATTGCTTACTATCCCCAAGAATGGGGAGGAAAGGGAGAGAGGGAGACAATTTGGGTCTTCTAATTTCAGAAGACATATGCTGAAAATTATTATGTGTAAATAGGGAAATAAAATATCTTTGAATTTTAAAAAAGGAAGTTAATGAGCCAGTAGTATATGTATAGAGACTGAGTATTCCTACCACTGTACCTCCTTATCCAAACACCTTATGTATATTCAACATTTTCTTATTCCCTCCACTTTTCCATGCTGTAGGCACATTTTCTCCCTCTCCTATTCCTCTATATGACTTTCAGTCATCCTTTTGGATTATCATAGCTTTATAATTTGGATGGCTTTGGCATGACTGGTCCTATTTCCAGGGAGACTGCTTTAGTGTACTCACACATTGTTTCTTTTTATCTGGCTGAGTCTATTTCCTTTTGGAGGGGGAATCCTATTCTTCATGTCCCTGCTTTCCTTTGAGTCACCTTTCTTTCTTTCCATAACAGGGTGGCTCCTATATTGAGCCTAAGAAATTATCTTTTTTCCCCTTAAATTTCAGGACCAAGATTAAGAACGTCATTACTCAAGTTAAATTGTTTTTAATTTCTAAAACTCATTACACACCATGCCTTCTTATCATATAATTTTCAAGTGAGAAATTGTCATGAATCAATAAACTTCATAGTATCCTTTAGGAAATAATTTTTTCAATTGAGAAAATCATGCTTTTTAAAAATTGAAAAGATAGAGAAATATTTCTCTTTTTCCAACTTAAGGATGTATTAGCAGAATCTAGTTATAGTTAGAATAAAGTCATTCTGAGCCGAAAAAAATACATTTTGAACTTCCCCACCAATCTTCTGAAAGTGTTATTATTACAACAATGACCTTATTTAGTACTTCAAAACTTATTTGTGTAGAAATAGCTCCATAACTCTCATGAGATTGGATATTGATGAGATGATATATCCATATTATTAGGCTGAATCTATCTCTTATTTAGTATTTTGTTCATGATAGCAAGTAGAATGGTATTTCCCACCATTATATGGCAATTTATCATAAAGACAGACAGTCAGACTGGCAGATCAAAAGATAAGGAGGAAGAGAGAGAGGGAGATTATTTAGATAGAGTCATTTATACTCCTCTGGCATTCCTGCTTCAAATTCCAGAATGTGGCATATGGGCCAAAAATTTCCCATCTCTTAGTTCTGTATACTGCATTGTTAACTTTCAAAAGTGTGAAGATATCATCTTGGCAGGTTCTTATTATTTCTCAAGGGCACATATTATACGTCTCAAAGCTCTGTCACCAAGAACATATTAAACACACATTTAAATATATTATGCATTTATGCACATATATATGCACATATATATATGCACATATATATATATATATATAGAGAGAGAGAGAGAGAGAGAGAGATACAGGTGTTGGACAGCAAACTAGGACAATGCTTTTGACAAAACATCCCTATATTTCATCAAGTCCTTCAATAAATCTTGACATCTATTATTTACTCAGCCCTTTAAGTGTTTTATGTTTTTTAAGCTTCCCAACAGTCTGGTAACATAGGTCTGATAGATATTACTATTGTGTGAACATTTTATAGATAAAGATATTCATTCAGAAAATCAAGTAATGAGTCAATAGTCATACAACCAATAAGTGCCTGAAATGTGATATAAATAAACCTAGGTCTTCTTGACTCCAAGTCCAACTTCTATCTAGTAGATTTTGTTTGTTTGTTTTTTCTCAGTTACAAAAGTGCCCCTATTTTACTCGGTATTGTTGTCTATAATATAGAAAGGAAGGATAGTTTATAACACAATTGGGAAGATTCAAAACTTCTTGAATGATGAGATAAAAAGAGGTGAACAGTTGGTTAATGTCAACCTGGAGGAAGTCTCTAACAATGTTCCACAGCTCCATCTGTGATACAACATTTTAATCAATGGCTTGGTTAAAGATGCAAATGTCATATGATCATGTTCACAAAAAATACAAATAAGAGGGTAGCTAACATATCAGATGATAAAATCCAATCAGGATACAGAAGAAAGATCCATAAAGTCTTCAATGTTGGAGTAGCTAAGTTCCATCTCCTACATTTGTATTCAAAAGATCAGTTCTATGAGGACAAAATGGCATACATATGATTTTACAGAATCTCATGAAAAAGGATCCGAGGGTTTTAATAGATAAGTCGAAATTATGTTTTAATAGTCAATATGGGGGGGGGGGGCAGCTGGGTAGCTCAGTGGATTGGGAGCCAGGCCTAGAGATGGGAGATCCTAGGTTCAAATCTGGCCTCAGACACTTCCCAGCTGTGTGACCCTGGGCAAGTCACTTGACCCCCATTGCCTACCCTTACCACTACACAGTATTAACTCCAAGACAGAAGATAACGGTTTAAAAAAAAATAGTCAATATGGGAAAGGAGGGACTAATGGTGTCCTAGGCTACATTAATAAAAGTATAGGATGATACTGTTCTTGACCTTGGTCAGACTACATCTGAATAAATGTGTTCAGTTCTAGGCACCAGAGTTTAGATTATGTACTGGCAAACTGGAACAAGTTCAGGTGAGATAACAAGGATTATAGAGGAAGAGGATATTTTAAAGGACCTAAGGTCAAAACTAGGAACACTTAAACACACTTTATTTGTCCCTCTTAACTGACCAATCGGTAAGACTTGCCTTTAGAATAACTTATTTTTAGCATATTTTGAACATGAACATGTGAAAAAGATCCATAGAAATTATCCTTATTACTCAATATAAAGTATTTCTTCCTTTCTTTCTTTTTTCTTTTCTTTTCTTTATTTTAAATTTTATTGTATTCTTAGTAACCACCAATAAAAAACATTCAACTAGAATGCATACAAAAGGTTACAAGCAAGACCACAAGGTCCATATAGTTTACAATTTATTTAAAAATATATAAATTATGTATGCATGCCAATATAAAACAACTCCGATGTACCACCTCACACCTAGCAGATTGGCTAATATGGCAGCAAAGAAAAGTGATAAATGTTGGATGGGAGGTGACAAAATTAGGACACTAATACACTGCTGGTGGGGTTGTGAATTCGTCCAACCATTCTGGAAGGCAATTTGGAACTATGCCCAAAGAGCTCTAAAAGACTGCCTGCCCTTTGATCCAGCCATATCACTGCTGGGTTTATGCCTCGAAGAGATAATAAGGAATAAGACTTGTATAAAAATATTTATAGCTGTACTCTTTGTGGTGGCAAAAAACAGAAAAATGAAGGGGTATTCATTGATTGGGGAATGGCTGAATAAACTGGGGTGTCTGTTGGTGATGGAATACTATTGTGCTGAAAGGAATAATGAATTGGAGGAAATCCATGTGAACTGGAAAGACCTCCAGGAATTGATGCAAAGTGAAAGGAGCAGAATCAGGAGAACATTGTACACAGAGACTGATATATTATGACACAATTGAATGTAATGGACTTCTCTACAAGCAGCAATACAATGATTCTGGACAATCTGAGGGACTTATGAGAAAAAAGAATGCTATACACATCCAGAGAAAGCACTTTGGGAACAGAAATGCAGAAGAAAAGCATATAATCAATCATGTAGGTCTATACAGTTATGATTAAGGATGTTAAAGGATCTCTCTGTTGCAAATATGAATAATATGTAAATAGGTTTTAAACAAAAATGATACAGGCATAACCCAGTGGAATTGCTTGTCACCTCTGGAAGGGGGGGAGGATAGAAGGAGGGGAGGGAGGATTCATGAATCATATAACCATGGAAAAAATATTCTAAAGAAAAAAAAGAAAAAAAAAACATTTTTCATCAGTTCTTAATAGCACCAAAACCTTCAAATACATCCATATACCATAATTTGTTCATGTATTGCTTAATTAATGGACACAGTCTTAATTTCTAGGACCCATCCTGTTTAAATGATTCACAAACCAGATATGGGCTGCATTTAGCTTACTCCCTAGTCCGTAGTATTTCCTGCTATGCTATCATTTTTCTTCTTTGAGGCCATGGTAGGGTTGTAATTTGTGGTCTGTCTAAATCTAAATGAAGCAGGCCATCTCATTCTCTTTTTCTAACTTCTTTGAAAATGTCCCACTTTTCATGTTTCTTGGAAAGAATTATTACTAAAAACATTTTTCCTCCAACAACTCCTGATGGCTCTACACTATAAAAAGGAATCAGAAAAAGACTTTTAGGTGAGATTTGCATAGCAAAATGATTCATTAAGTCCAAACTCTCAAAAATAGCCTATTAATAGTGTAACTTTTAAAAATTAGTATTTGATAGATTCATTCATGTTGCAGGGATAGGATTGACTAACACTAACTTCACTTTAACTGAAACTAACTAAACAAAGATGATTTTAGGCTAAGAACCATTAATTCAAACATCAATAGCCCTTCATTCAGGAAAACAATACAAACCGCATGTAGACAGGTGGATAAATGAATTTACATCCTAAGAATTTTGTTCCTTAACTGGTCACATATCAAACGGTCTAGATTTCTAAAGAAACTTTAAATATTCGAAATTCATACTGGTATGACTCCAATATCTATTCAAATGTCAATATGCTGATTCACTTTTTCTTTCCTTTGACATACCTCTCCTATTTGGAATCAATGAACACTGAAACTCCCTCCAGGAGAAACATTTAGTCCAATACATATATTACTTTCTGGGACTGGTCTATGTTGTTTTGATTTTTTTGGTATTTAATCAGTTATTCAGTTCCTTCAGGGTAAATTCCTAAATTGTTGTCAAAGTGGCTAACATAATTGCACTATCAGAATCACAGTGGGAGTATATTAGTTGCACAGGTAAACAATGTACAAGTAAAGTTGAGAGAACTATATTCATTTTTAGTATGTTATAAAAAAGCATTTTGAGATGGAAATTAAAAACTAAAAAGTGAAGAGACAAACTTGAATAGAATAAATAGTACTTATTGATGATTAGTGAGAAATGAAATGAGTAGTTAGCTTGGGACAAGATAATTGAGACCCTAGGAGGCTTAATAGAACCACCTTAACTTGATAAAATGGGATGTAGGAAACTAATAAAGAATTTTAAATGAGAAAGTTATAAGAAAAAATAAGGAAAACTATCCCTGTAATTGTAAACAGGTGATTATAAGAAATATAAAAATGAAAAATTAATCAAGACTAGTCAAAATAGAGCATTCAATTCAAGAAACATTCTTATTGACTACTATATGGCAGACACTGTATTAGACAATAGATATAAAAGACAAAAATTAAAAGGGTTAACATTTTAGGGAAATAATCTTATTTAGATAAACCATATTTCATTGTGTCTTTTGTTGTGCTTACCTCCAAAGTCTTGAATATATCAAGTAATAAACAGATATTAATTAAGTGAATAAAGAATTGGATATGAAAAGAAGCAGTAATGGAGGAGGAAGGAATAAGAGAAAGATTCACCTAGGAATATCTATCAGGCTACCTCATCCTTTCATTTCCATGTGAGTCCAAAAAATGCAAAGAGTGTCTATGTTGAGTCCAAAAAGATTGTCTAGTATGCACCTCTCTGGTTTTTTTTAACTTCTTACCTGTCTTCTAACTCAGATGAAATTTGCCCCATTAAATCTTCCTCAATATAATCAGCTTGAAGTGATTTCTCCTTCATTAGATGTCAAAGAAAAATCACAGAACTTTGGAGATGGAAAAGACTTTTCATATAAGGCATTCATAACTAAAAGATCCTCCTACACCCCCCCCAAAAGCTAACCAGGAATAATATAATGAAAGAATAAAACCCAATCTACTTTGAATAGCTGTAACTGACAGGAATTATCTTTTAAATGGAACTAAAATCTGCCTCTCAACATACTCATTGCTAATATTTTTTTTTTATTTCTGGGTTAAAAAAAATTCTAGCTCTTCTGACAGGAGATAGCCCTTCAAAGTTTTAAAGACAACTGATGCTTCCCTTTAGGTCTCTTATGTAGACTAAATCCCCTGACTTCATTTTTTTTAATTGCATTATGATCTTGATATTTTTTCCTAAATTATGTTGTCTGATTGTGAACATAATAATATAGATGTGTTCTGACCAGAGAAGAAAATAAGAATAATTTAACCTCCTTTATTCTGGAGAATATCCCTCTATTAATGTGCATCAATGGAACAAACTTTGGGTCTGGAGTCAGGAACATCTGAGTTCAAATTTGGCATCAGATACTTCTTAGCTGTGTAATTCCATGCAAGCCACTTAACCTCTGCCTTAATCTACTGGATAAAGAAATGACAAACCACTTTGGTACCTTTGCCAAGAAAACCCCATGGACAGCACTTGGCATACTATTGTCAATGTGGTCACAGAGTGTTTGACATGATTGAACAATAACAAGAAACATACCAGGTTTTTTGGCTGACATTATGCTGAATTTTATTGAAATTATAAGGTAAAGGGTGGCAAAGTAAAAAGAGTGATACATTTAGAGTCACAGCATCTTAGTTCAAATACTCCATAAGAGGTTTTTTCTATTCCCCACTAAGCTAAGCTGTTACTACTACCCCTGAAAAAAATCCGCTTTTTATATATTAATTTTGTATATGATTATTTAAGTATATGTTTTCCTCTCCAAATAATAAAACATAAGATCTTTTGAGAGCAAGGACTGTTTTGTTTTTGTCTTTGTCTCATAGGACCTAACAGTACCTGTTCCATAGATAACGCTTAAAAAAATGTTTTTTTTTCTTGATTGATTGATCCTGGCTGTTCTTCTTGCTACTTTGTTTGTCGTTGAGAATTAAATTACATTGTCTTTGGGCCCCAACTACATGATGTCTAAGGATCATTCCAGTTCGAAATTTATGGCACCCCAAAACCCTCATCTTTTTCTAAAATTGCCTAAGTACTCTTCTCCAATCTAATAATTATGAAGTTGAACTTGAGCAAAAAATGTAGGACATCACTTTTGTCCCTATTAAATCTTGTCTTGTTAAATCAATCCCAATATTCAAGGTTGTAAAGGTCTTTTATCTTGACCTTGAGCTGGCATGTTAGTAATTTCATGTAGTTTTGCATCATCTGCAAATTTGGGGAGCATATCACATGTGAATTCACTCATATCATTGATTAAAAATACTAATAATCATAGGGATAAGAATATATCTCTGGACCATTTTACTAGAAAGCTCCCTCCAAACTTAAATTAATCTATTCATCACCCCAAATGGGACCACAAAGAGTAGGACATAACTGAAATGACTCAACAACAACTCACTACTCTGTGTTCAGAAAAATTAAGTGTTTTATCCATCTGGCTGATTTCATCTAGTCTAAATCTTTCCCTTTGGTTGATAAATATAACATCAAAGAGTGAAAATAATGCAAGGATATATAATATATCATACTATTATCATACAATTATTATACTTCTTCATTTCATGAGTCAAGATCCTTGCAAAACTGATGGAAAATATAAGCCTCAATATTCAAGCTTTTAAGAATATTCATGACAAAAAAATTGTTCTATTTTGGTAATGAGCCTTTCCAGATTTATTAAGTATGGCTTATATATGACATGTATACTTTCTGATCACTGAGTCCATATTTTACAACTTCATATCCTGATGAGACCTTCCAGAGGTTGTACTATATTTAAATCAACTTTACTGAGCAGGGCCATCTTCATGTGTATGCCATCTTCATATTTATCTGTGAATATGTCTTTTTGACTATTAAATTATAAATATTTTGAAGGAAAAAACATTTTGTTCTTTATTTCTTTATGGGTGCTTGAAACAATGAATTGCACATAATAGATATTTAAATATTTGTTTAATAAATGAATGACTATGTAGACATAATTTTCCTCTTTCTCATTCTTACTCCCACAACTTTCCCTTCCACATGTCTATAGTGTCTAAAAAGATATCTCTGGTATATAAATCTATAGATTATAAGAAATTATAATAAGGCAATGTGTACCCTGTCCTAAGGAATAATCCAGGTTAGATAAAATAGAGCAGAACATGGACCATTTCTTTGCATCTATTTTTTATTTTTAAATTGATTACAATTAAATATGCCTTACTAGGAAATTGGGACAATTAATTAAAGTAGCTTCTTTGTGTAAAGAAATGTAAAGAAAGATTGAAATTTAGATGTACATTCTTATGTAGTAAATTTTTATTTTATATTTTAGAAGTACCTATGTCAGAACTTGTTCTTAATGTTAATGGATTTTATTATAAATGTGTCACATCTGGAGAACCAAAAATTAAGAGTAAACAAACTCTGAAAGGTAGACCATCAAAATACTCATAAGGCCAGACCTCAAATCAGTTCTTAGACAAGGTAAATAATTGCCCAATAAGTCAATCACACTCTAACTTCCCTCTATCAATTACATAGCTAAAAAAACCATTTGTCCTCTGGGAAAATCTAAACTTGGTTATAAATGGTTAACTGCCTGTTCATTTTTTCACTAATCAATTTGGAATATAAATTCATAGCTAGAAGAGATCTTGCATTAGCTAATTCAACATTTTCATTTTATAGAAGAGAAAATTGAAGATTCAGAGAGATTAGATGACTTGCCCAAAGTCATATGAGTAATAAATAGTGTAGCAAGGTTTTAAATTCTGGTTCTTTACCTTTCAGGGTTTTTTTTTCATACCTTTCCTTGCCAATCTGGGCTCCAAGGAGCCTTTCTAGATTGATTTCATAGGATTCCTTTTCATGCACTTTACATTTTAACCTGCTGACCTCATTACTATTCTTTCTACTCAACTTGACATCTCCAGACTCTTCCTTTGCCTAAACTGTCCCTGTGCCCAAAATGCTTTTTCTCTTCAGATATCATCCCAGTTTCTTTCCCTCAAGGCTTAGTTCAAGTGCTACCTTCTGTAAGATACAGGTTCTGACACCTACAGATTATTAATAATCTCCACCCACCATTCAAAAAAAAAGTTAAATTGGATACAAGTGATATCCCCTTAGGAAGATGTAGGCTCACCAAGGTTAGGAGCAACTTCATTTTTGTGTCTTTTATTCCTTAAACCTTCCACTATGGCTGGCATACAGTACATTCTATACCAATGTTTGTGGAATACAGTCAATATAGTTACAGATTTCCCTGGGGTAATAAAATCCACTTTACCATAAAACAGAAGGAAGTATTTTGAGCTATAAGATGTTTAAATCTCATGTTCCTATACTCATTTCTTAACACATTTTCCAAACCAGTGAGGCAATGATAGGATACAGTTCTCTCTTCCCTTGCTTTCTGGTGCCAGAATAAATTGCCTAAATGAAAAATGAAAACAAAAAAAATTGGGCTAAGGATAAGAAGACCTGGTTGTAAGTTCTAATTCATCACTAACTATCTTTGTGACCTGAGTAAAAGGAATTCTAGAGAACATAATAGCTCCCATATGGGGCATGGTTACATTTTGCTCTGGTTATTCATTGATATGTTTTACCTTTATGGGATCTAAAAACTTAGAATTACT
The DNA here is from genome assembly GCF_016433145.1 of Gracilinanus agilis. NCBI lineage: Eukaryota > Metazoa > Chordata > Mammalia > Didelphimorphia > Didelphidae > Gracilinanus > Gracilinanus agilis. Next base: position 186,842,041 of record NC_058135.1, on the reverse strand, counting down.
AATTTGGTTCTACTTAACAAGAGGGTACAAATACATATTTAATAGGATTTAGTGCTTTTGAGTGCAGAGGAGAATGCGTATGACAAGAGAAAGGTTCTTGGATTTTGGACTTTGGGGACTTGAATACAAATCCTGGCTCTATCTTTTGCTGCCTTAATTAGCTTGGACAAGCCACTCCATCTTTCTTGGCCTCAGTTTACTCACCTATAAAATAAAGGAGTTGGACTAGGTGGCCTCTTTGGTCTCATCTAATTCTAAATTTATTTCCTTTAAGAAGTCACTTAATTTCCTTTGGGCCTCAGTCTTCATTTGTTAACTAATAGGCTTAGTCCAGGTCCCTTCCAACTCAAAAACTTCGTAGAATTCCACTGCTCAAGAACCCACGATAGGTTCCAGTTGTCTACTTTATCAAATATAAGGTCTTCTCTGTATTATGTGTCTTTAATCTGGTCCATGCTGCTTGTCTAACCCAACAGTCAGTTCACATCTGACTAAGAAACTTTCACTAATCTCTTCTTGCTTTGGATCTCTCTTGTACTTATAACCACACCATGTATGAAAATTCATTTTTTTCTCACATGAGATTGTAAATCTCTGATTGTCAAGGGCTATATCTTCTTCTTTTTAGTTCTCCTGGGAACTGTATCACCCTCCTTACCTAAGAACTATAGTCCAGGGCAGCTGGGTAGCTCAGTGGATTGAGAGTCAGGCCTAGAGACAGGGGGTCCTAGGTTCGAATCTGGCCTCAGACACTTCCCAGCTGTGTGACCCTGGGCAAGTCACTTGACCCCCATTGCCCACACTTACCAATCTTCCACCTAGGAGCCAATACACAGAAGTTAAGGGTTTAAAAAATCTATAGTCCATGTGGTTCTTAACATGACTATAAATAAGTTTCTTGCCTTTTATCAGCACTCATAATATCAACCTGCTACCCACCAGGACTTGTTGTCTATCTATCAGCTAATTCTCTGGTTACTTGGCTTTGTCAGTCAGTCAACAAAGATTGATTAAGCTCTTATTGTATGCCAAGCACTATGTGAAGTACTAGGGACACAAAGAGGGTCATTGATAGTCTATCTTTAAGGGGCTCTCATTAGAAAAGGTAGAAAATATATTAATACCTATGTATTATATATATATATGCATATATATTATGAATAGGAAGTATTCAGAGGCAAAATATTACCGGGAGAGATAAAAAGGGTGTGGTGCAGGAGAAGAATCTTCAAGTCAACATTTGGCCAAGGAAAGATCTATTGAAGAAGATGAGATCTGAATGGAGACTTAAAACAAGCCAGAAAGCAGTAAATGAAAATGAGGAGCAAATGCCTTCCAGGAAAGACAGTTAGCCTTTGGAAAAACATATATAGGATTGGGAAATAAAGTATCATGTGTGAGAAACATCAAGAAGTCACTGGATTATAGTCTACATGGTGGGGGGGGGGAATGCAAGAAAGATTGAAATGGTTAGAAGGGGTCAGTTTTTAAGGGGTTCTAAAAGACAGAAAGGCTTTATTTTTTATCCCAGAAGTAAAAGGGATCTTTTATCTATTGGTGAACCTCTATAAAACCAACTGCCCACCTTTGTGTTTGGACTTATATTAGTTGTACACTACTAAACTCTTCTGCCACCATGTTCTAGCCTTCTGCTAGGGTACCCATATGATACCCAGAGCTGGATTTCCCTAAATATGATTCTCAACAATAAAATGTAACCAAAAAGTGACCTGACTAATCTGAATCACATATACACATACATACATGCCCACACATATATACAAATAATTTTGTAGTATTACCAAAAAATGAAGATTTTACTTAATATGTACAATGCAATCTCTTGGTGGTATTCCTCTCTCATAAGGAATGCAAACTATCTGGGTCAAAACTTTTGTTCTTTAAGACTTCTAGTAAACAAGTCCAGATGAGCAGAGGAACCCCACAACAGGGCACAGGGTGGAAGGTACGTGGAATCGGGGCATTTCCATGCTATAAAGGGGTGAAACAGCTATCACTAAATCACGGGCTGAGCAACCACCCCACCCCCACCCCCTCCACACACAACACCTATAGCGCCGAAGCCAGCTAAAAAGAAATAGAGCAAGTTTGGGGCACCCATCGAGTCATTGGTAGCTCCGGAGCCTGTTCCTGAGAGCAGCAAGATTTAGGACCCCAAAAGCTAATGAACGCACACAAAATCTGAGCGCGGGAGCAGGTTGCTGAGAGCGGATGCAGGACGCAGAACACGGCTCAGAGCGCAGAACACGGCATAGGTGTGGGTGGAGGCAGACACAGCATAGAGCAAAAGCTCTGAAACCCTGAGTGGGGAACCAGTGCAGACGGGTATACGACTGTGGAAGCAGCTCCCTGAGACTTATAAAGGAATCTCCGGCAGAGGATCAAGCAAGGGGGTCCACCAGGGGGCTTGACCTTGGAAAAAACCAGAACTCAGACCTCAGGAGCCAAAAGACCGCGGAGAGACCCTGAGCACGAGGATAAACCTGAGAAGCTGCTGGGCTAACGATTGACTACCCAGAATCAGGAAGTTCAGAAGAGAAAGATTAACAACAAGAAAAAGAAGTCTTTAACACTTGACAACTTTTACACAGAGAAAATCCAGACAACCAAGCAAAAAGAGGAGGAGAACAAACAAGCATCCGGACCCTCCTCAAATAAGGAAAACTCCTCACAAGCTATGGAAGAGTTCAAAACTGAGATTCTGAGGAAGATGGAAGAGATGTGGCAAGAAAATAACAGTTTAAAAGGTAGAATCTTGCAAATGGAAAGTGAGGCTCAGAAATCAAATGAACTGATAAGCAAATTGAACCATATTGAAAAAGAAAACCAAAAGATCATAGCTGAAAACCAGTCCCTAAAGGCTAGAATTGAGCAATTAGAAGCTAATGATCTCTCAAGACAACAAGAACAAATTAAACAAAGTCAAAAGACTGAAAAAATAGAAGGAAACATGAAATATCTCAATGAGAGAGTGACAGACCAAGAAAACCGGTCTAGAAGAGACAATTTGAGAATAATTGGTCTTCCAGAAAAACCAGAAATTAATAAAAACCTGGACTCCATACTAACAGAAATAATTCAGCAAAATTGCCCTGAAGTCCTACAACAAGAGGGCAATATAGACATTGAAAGGATTCACAGAACACCTGTGACATTCGAGCCAGATAAGAAAACACCCAGAAATATAATTGCCAAATTCAAGAGTTTCTAAGCAAAAGAAAAAATCTTACAAGAAGCCAGAAAGAAACAATTCAAATATCAAGGAGCACCAATCAGGATGACACAGGATCTGGCAGCCTCCACGCTAAAAGATCGCAAGGCTTGGAATATGATATTCAGAAAGGCAAGAGAGCTGGGCCTGCAACCACGGATCAACTACCAATCAAAATTGACTATATATTTCCAGGGGAAAGTATGGGCATTCAACAAAATTGAAGAATTCCAGGCATTTGGACAGAAAAGACCAGGGCTAAATGGAAAGTTTGATATCCAACCACAAAAATCGAGAGAAACATGAATAGGTAAATAAGATACAGAGGGGAAAGAAAGAAAACTTATAATTTTTAAATTTGCCTTTTTAAGGGCCTCAGTGACATCTAATTATCTGTATTCCTGTGTAGAGAAATGTTATGTATAATTCTCTTTAGTGAACTCTATTCACTATTATAGTATTCACTATTATAGTAATCAGAAGAATAATTCACAGGGTGAGGGTGGAACACTAAATAATCTAAGATGACATGGGGGTGGGAAGAGGGGGTGAATAGCAGGGGACACCAAGAGAAACTTGAGTGAATAAGAAAAATAGGATATTCTATTACACACAAAGAGGGCATGGGAGGGAGAGGGGACAAATACTATTATAAAAAGGAGAGGAAGAGAGCATTAAGAGGTAATAATCAAACCTTACTCTCAGTGTAATCAGCCAGGAGAGGGAAGAGTAGCTATACTATCCATTGGGACATAAAACTCTTATCTAACCCTTCTGAGAAAGTTAGAAGGGATAAACCAAGGGGAGCAGGGGAATGGGGTGGTCAAAAAAAGGGAGGGGAATAGGGGGAGGTAATTCATAAGGCCTTTAAAAAACAAAAAGAGGGGGGAAAATAAGGGAGGGGGTAGAAAGGGAAGTTAATCAAGGGAGGGGATAAGGGATAGCAGCTCAATAGCAAACCACTGGTTTAAAAGGGAAAAGTATAAGGAAAAAGGGGGTAGAAATAGGGGAGGATTCGAAAATGTCAGCAAATGCACAACTGATGATTATAACTCTGAATGTGAAAGGGATGAACTCGCTCATAAAATGGAAGCAAATAGCAGAGTGGATTAGAAACCAAAATCCCACCATATGTTGTCTACAAGAAACACATATGAGGCAGGTGGACATACACAAGTTTAAGGTTCAGGGTTTGAGCAAAATCTTTTGGGCGTCAAATGAGAAAAAGAAGGCAGGAGTGGCTATTGTGATTTCTGACAAAGCCAAAGTAAAAATAGATATGATTAAAAAAGACAGGGAAGGTCATTACATCCTGATTAAAGGCAGTATAATCAATGAGGAAATAACACTGCTCAATATGTATGTACCAAGTGGCATAGCATCCAAATTCATAAAGGAGAAACTGGCAGAGCTCAAGAAGGAAATAGATAGTAAAACCATACTAGTGGGAGATCTAAATATTCCTCTGTCAGATCTAGATAAATCAAACCAAAAAATAAATAAGAAAGAGGTAAGAGAGGTGAATGAAGTCCTAGAAAAATTAGATCTAATTGATATGTGGAGAAAAATAAATAGGGACAAAAAGGAATACACCTTCTTTTCAGCTGCACATGGTACATTCACAAAGATTGATCATGTTATAGGGCATAGAATCATTGCAAACAAATGCAAAAGAGCAGAAATAATAAATGTAACCTTCTCAGATCATAATGCAATAAAAATAATAATTAGTAAGGGCACCTGGACAGGAAAATCAAAAAGTAATTGGAAATTAAATAATATGATTCTCCAAAACCAATTTGTCAAAGAAGGAATCATAGAAACAATCAACAATTTCATTGAAGAAAATGACAATGATGAGATATCCTACCAAACTCTGTGGGATGCGGCCAAGGCAGTACTCAGGGGGAAATTTATATCCCTGAGCGCATATATTAACAAATTAAGGAGGGCAGAGATCAATGAATTGGGCATGCAACTCAAAAAATTAGAAAGTGAGCAAATTAAAAATCCCCAGATGAAAACTAAATTAGAAATAATAAAAACCAAGGGAGAAATTAATAAAATTGAAAGTAAAAGAACTATTGAATTAATAAATAAGACTAGAAGCTTTTACTTTGAAAAAACAGATAAAATAGACAAAGTACTGGTCAATCTAATAAAAAAAAGGAAAGAAGAAAACCAAATTGATAGTATCAAAGATGAAAAGGGAGACCTCACCTCTAATGAAGGGGAAATTAAGGCAATCATTAAAAACTATTTTGCCCAATTATATGGCAATAAATATAACAATTTAGGAGATATGGATGAATATTTACAAAAATATAAACTGCCTAGATTAACAGCAGAAGAAATAGAATACCTAAATAATCCCATATCAGAAAAAGAAATTGAACAAGCCATCAAAGAACTACCTAAGAAAAAATCGCCAGGGCCTGATGGATTCACAAGTGAATTCTATCAGACATTCAAAGAGCAACTAATCCCAATACTATACAAATTATTTGATATGATAAGCAAAGAAGGAGTCTTACCAAATTCCTTTTATGACACAAATATGGTACTGATTCCAAAGCCAGGGAGACCAAAAACAGAGAAAGAAAACTACAGACCAATCTCCCTTAATGCATTGCTGGTGGAGCTGTGAACTGATCCAGCCATTCTGGCTGGCAATTTTGAATCATGCTCAAAGGGCTATAAAAGAATGCCTGCCATGCGCATTGGCCATGGGTGGGGGGAGTGCGGGGGGGTGGGGGTGAAGGGGATAGGAGGAGCTTGAATCAGGTAACCATGTTAAAAATGTATATTAATAAATATTAAAAAAAAAAAAAAAAAGAATGCCTGCCCTTTGATCCAGCCATACCATTGTTGGGTTTGTACCCCAAAGAGATCATAGATAAACAGACTTGTACAAAAATATTCATAGCTGCGCTTTTTGTGGTGGCAACAAATTGGAAATGGAGGGTATGTCCTTCAATTGGGGAATGGCTGAACAAACTGTGGTATATGCGGGTGATGGAATACTATTGTGCTAAAAGCAATAATAAACTGGAGGAGTTCCAGGCAAACTGGAGAGACCTCCAGGAACAGATGCAGAGTGAAAGGTGCAGAGCCAGAAGAACATTGTACACAGAGACTGATATACTATGGTAAAATTGAATGTAATGGACCTCTTACCAGCAGCAATACAATGACCCAGGACAATTCTGAAGGATTTATGGTAAAGATGCTACCCACATTCAGAGGAAGGACTGCAGGAGAGGAAACATATAAGAAAAAGAACTGCTTGAACGCATGGGTCGGGGTGGACATGATTGAGGGTGTGGACTCGAAACTACCACACCAATGCAACTACCAACAATTTGGAAATTGGTCTTGATCAAGGACACATGACAAAACTAGTGGAAATGTGCATCGGCCATGGGTGGGGGGGTGCGGGGGGCGAAGGGGAAAGGAGGAGCATGAATCATGTAACCATGTTAAAAATGAATATTAATAAATGTTTAAAAAAAAAGAAAGAAAAAGACTTCTAGTAAAGATATCATAGTTCAGAGTTGAAGATTTGACCCTTAACATGCCTACAGAAAGCTCATGAAGCTTATATTCTACTAATGCCATCACAATAAACTCATTGTTCGATTGAACTATCAAATAGTAATGAAAAGTTATTTCTCCCAAGATATTTATATGTATGTGTGTATCCCTTTGTCAATGAAACCAAAGTTAGTATGTGCCAGTTAAGTCTAAATGTAAATTTCCTTTTTATTGTAATTCATATTTTCATCACATTTAATTTCTTTTTCCAATATCTTCTTTGTATTTGACTCTTCAGTTGCAAAGCATAATAAAGACATGCTGCAGTTGGCTAGTTCCATCATCATTGAAACAAGTTGCCTGTAAAATATGTAGACATAGGAAAATTAAACAAGGATAAATGCAAATCTCCTATTTTTAATGATAATTACTCCTCAATAATAAAATTATGAATACTTGTATAATTCTGAGCTTTCAGGAAGTCATGCCACAAGGCTGTGTGCAGAATAAAGAATTAGTAATGAGCTGGTGGTCTCACGCTATTAATGTTTAGCTTTCCTGCCGATACTACATTATTCCTTGAAATGCAATGGAGTTTGCTAGAAATTTTTTCTTTGGCTTAGTCAGTAGCTGAGGTTAATCTCTGGAAAGCTTCTTTATTAAGACAGAAAAGAAAGATTTGTATATGGGATTGTGGCAGGGGGTAGAAAAGGCAAGGTGGGCGACATTGACCAAACCAGTGGCTCTTGACCTGACATCTCTGAATGCTATAAAAATGATTTTTATAAGTATTTCAATGTGATTTCCCTCGTAATCTTGCATATTTTATTTTGTACTTTTCAAAACATTTTTCTGAAAGGGCAGTTCATAAGCTTCTCCAGACTTCCAAAGAGATCCATGGGACATAAAAGGTTAAAAATTCCTGAGCTAGACAGATATATAACCCATAAGAATATTGCAGAAAATAAATTGACCAAGCCATGGGTTATCAATCAATCCAGAAACATCTATTAAGCCCTTATTATGTGTCAGGCAATGAGTTAGGCTCTGGAAATAAAAAGACCAATTCTTTCCTCCAGTCCCAGGACTTCATCCATTGCTCTACCAAGCTGCCCAATGGGCCAAAGGGGGAAGGCAAAGGAAAGGGAAAGAAGTGAAATTAATAAGTATTGACACAAAACATACTAAAGGCCAGGTACTATACAAAGGGCCTTCCAGAGATTATCTCATTTGATACAATAACACTTGTGATATAGATGAATGTTATTTCAATTTTATAGTTGAATAACTGAGGCAAAAATAGATTAAGCCACTAACCAGGTTTGCATAATTTGTGTCTGAGGCTAGATTTCAACTCAGATTTTTCTGACTCCAGGCCCCGTGCTTTGTCTTCTGTACTGGCTGGATGAGTCAGGGAAGTTGGGGAGAAGGGAAAATTTTACAGGAAAGATAATAAGTTCAGTTTTTCGTACACTAGTTTCTTAAGAAAACCCTGGAAATCCAGTGAAACAAGACATATATAATCTACACTAGAGAAAAGTTAATGTAATTGGAGAGAAGAGATAGAGTCCATCATAAAGCTTAGGTCTTGATAAATAGATTTAAGAATCATCTTCCCTCAAGTTATGTATTATTCTAGGTACTTTATACATTCAATAAATATTTTTGGGAAAATGAATGGTAGGTTCGAATATCTCATTTAATATATTTTGTGTAATTCTTTGTAATGGACAGAACTATACAAATGTATCTTACTTTTATATGTCAATATAGTTTTTCAATATTTTCTTTCTGACATTTTGCAATCCATGTTCTCTCTCTCTCTTTCTCTCTCTCTCTTTCTCTCTCTCTCTTTTTCTCTCTCTCCCCCACCTTTTCCCCCTCCCAAAGGTTATGCATATATTATCATATAATACATATTTCCATGTTTGTCATGTTGTGAAACAAGACATATATAATCTACACTAGAGAAAAATTAATGGAGAAAATAAAGAATGTTTCAATCTGCATTCAAACTCCATCTGTTCCTTCTATGGATATCCTTTTTTGTCATGAGTCTCTTGAAGTTGTCCTGGATCCTTGCCTTATTGATAATATGAAAGTCATTCATAGTTGATCATCATACATTATTGCTGTTGCAATGTACAATGTTCTCCTAGTTCTTCTAACTTCACTTTTCATCAATTCATATAAGCCTTTCCAAGTTTTGTTTTGTTTTTTTATCATATTGTTAAGCAAAAAGCACAACTTGTTTAGCCTTTCCAAAATTCACGGGCAGCCATTCAATTTCTGGTTCTTTATCAACACAAAAAAAGAGTTGTTATAAATAATTCTGTACAGGTGGATTCTTTCCCTCCATCTTTAATCTCTTTGGAATACAGACACGATAGTGGTGTTGCTGGGTCAAAGAGTAGGCATGGGTTGATGGTCCCTTTCTTATGGTTCCAAATCATTCTCCAGAACAGTTGGATCACTTCACAGATACACTGACAGTGTATTAGTTTCTTAACTTTTCCACATCCTATCTACCATTTATAATTTTCCTTTTTTGTCATGTTAGCCAGTCTGATGAGTATGAGGTATTACCTCTGAGTTATTTTAATTTTCATTTCTTTAATCAATGGTGTTTTGGCTCATATTTTCATGAATAAAAATAATTTAAATTTCTTCAACTGAAATTTGCCTGTTCACTTCTTTTGACCATTTGTCAACTGTGAAATGCTTTGTACTCTTATAAATTTGACTCCATTCTCTGTGTATTTTAGAAATGAAGTCTTTTTTGAGATTTGCTATAAAGATTTTTTCCCAATTTGTTGTAAGATAGATTTTTATACCTGAGTGTTGACATTATTCTCACTTTGTGTCAATTACAATGAGAGTAAGTTTGAAGCATTGCTTGTGTCCACCCCAACTTCCCTTCTACTCTATAGATTCTTACTTGCCTCCTCAGGTGGGACAATTTACCCCCACCTTTCTCTCCTTTTATCTTTTCCTAGTTGTATTACTCTTTCTTACTCCTCGATTTTTTTTCATTATCATCCCATAAGATTCAATTTACTCCCTGTTCTCTGTCTTTCTATCATACATACTTGATAGGTATCTTAGATACTTCAAGTATCATAGCTATCTTAAGCATCTTAGTTACCACTTTCTTACTGATAATGTAATCAGTTTAACTCCACTACTCCCCTTGATACCATAAAGTAGTTTAAATATCTTAATCTCTTGAGTCACAAGTATCTTAAGTATCTTAGTTACCACTTCCCCAGGTAAGGAATATAATTAGTTTAAATCAATTGTTTCCCTTAATTACTTTAAGTATTTTAGTTATGTATCTTCTGTACTATAGAAATTTTAATTACCCTAATTACCACTTTCTCTTACAGAGATATTAACCCCAAAGATTCCCTTGAGGTTTTTGTTTTTTTGTTTGTTTTGTTTTATTTACATTTTTAAACTTTCTTTTATGCATTAAATTTGATCATTGAATTTTCTTTTTAGATTTAGTCATTTTATCAGGAATGCCAGGAATCCCTCTACTTCATTAAATGTTAATTTCTTCCCCTTAAGTATTATGCTGAGTTTCACTGGGAAGGTTATTTTTGATGGTAGGTCTAAGGCCTTTGCTTAGCAGAATATCATATTCAATGACTTCCGATCTTTTAATTTAGAAGCTGCTAGGTCCTGTGTAATCCTGATTGAGGTTCAACAATATTTGAATTTTTTTCTGACTGCTTGTAGTATCTTCTTAGCCCTAATAGACCTAGAATTTTAAAATTTGTGATTTCTTTTAGCAAGTGATTAATGGATGCTTTCCATTTCTATTTTCCCTTCATATGCATGAACTAGGGGCAATTTTCCCTGATAATTTCTTTATATATGTTATCCTGGTTCTTTTTCTGATCATGAATTTCAGGAACACCCATGGTTCTTAGATCACCTGTCCTTGTTTTCCAACTAAGTTATTTTTTTATTTTGTGAGAGATTTCTATTCTATTTCATGAGCGTTTTCAAAATTTCTTCTATTTTTTCATTCCTTTGAATTTATTTTATTGTTTCCTCCTCACTCATAGAGCCACTTGCTTCCATTTGCCAAATTCTAATTTTTTGGGAGCCACTTTCTTCTTTGTAGCTTTGTACTTCCTTTCTTAGGGAATTATTCTCCTGTATGAGGTATTATTCTTTAATTTTTTTAGGGGACTGCATCTTTAGGAAGTTTTTATTCTCACTTCTTGATTCTATCATTTTCTTTTCTAATTTTTCTTCTGTTTCCTATTATCTATTTTTCCATACTTTTTGGATGTTGTTTAAGAGTTTCCTTGTGATTTTGTCATCTTTTCATGTAAGGCTTCAGAGATTTTCATTTTTGTATTGCTTTTTTTTCTGAGTTTTTTTTCAATCATCTCGCTTGTTGAAATATTTTTTACTGTCATCTTTTCTCTATCTTTTGTTCATTTGGGAATTAATTTTTCCCTTGATTTTGTCCATATGATGAAACTCAGTTCCATTCCTGGGTTGAAGAAAATACTGTCCTTCACTTATGCTGTCCCTGGAATTAGCTCAGCTCTCCCATCTCAGATTGAGTACTCTGTGGAAGCAAAATGGTTGGTTTGCTATGTGAAGGCTTGCAACTGTTCAGTTTATAAGGTTTGACTTGGGTTCTGCTCAGTTCTGCTGAAACTAGACAATACTGGGCTGAGTTCCTCCCACTGCTACCTGTGCTGGGTCATGCCTGATCACTGTTCTCTCTGGACTTTGCCTGGCTCCTTTCCTCCCACTGCTGCCTATTTTGATTTTCTTTGGTTTCTGCTCTTACCCTGCTGACTTAACCTAGTTGACTGTGCTCTTTCCCCTGACACTTCTCTCATATTTTGTCTGAGTTCCACTGAAGTTTGCTCAGAACACTTTCCTACTACTTCAGTAAGATGAGCCCTCCTTGCTGTTTCTCCACATTGTTTTGGGCCAGAGCACTGCATCATCCCTTCTTCTGTTGGTTCTGCTGCTCCAGTGTTCATTTTGAGTGTTTTCATTCTTCTGTGATTGTTTGGAGAGTGTTTGGCAAGCTTTGAGTGTTTCTCACTTCACCATCTTAGCTCAATCTCTTAAGGTTGACTAAATCTATAGCTAGATCTGTGGACTCCATAGCCCTTACCACCACCACAACCATCACAACCACCACCAACACCACCACCTTCTCTGCCAGCAGAATGAATTTGTACAAATGTGTCTTAATTTACTTTACTGAATGGTTTGGCCTACTAAGACATCTGAGGTTACTTCAAAGATATGAAACTGGGAAATATTCATTCACTGACTCATTCAAATAAGAAGAAATATGATTACTCATGAAATAATTCTAATTAATTCTATGTAAATATGATATTGATGGCAGACTATTAAATCATTTAAGTAGGTTTAATGAATTTAATATGAACATCTCAGTTCAAGATAGAAAAAAGTGTGATGGGAAGAAATGTTACTGATGAAAGTCAGCTGACTAGCCAATTTCTAAACTTGTGAAATTCATAACAATTTTTTTCTACTACATTATGACTTCTGAAGAAATTTAACCAACTTCACTTTTTTCCTTTAGGCATTTATTAAGTGGTTAAAATAATGACCACAAAATTATTTTGTAAACATTTTGCACTGAATGTGAAATAGAAATTAAAATAGATTTTACTTTACTTATACAGATCACTTAGATATCACATTTTATGCACCCAAAAACATACACACAAATTTTTAATTACTTCAAAATGGAAATTTTAATTAAAATACACATTTATTTTTTTTAATGTATCTTTTAGTATGTACTTATAAAAGGAAAACAAAATTTAAAAAGAAGAACCTTATGGCTTTAAAAGAATTGGATGAATCATTTGTAACACTCAAAATATATTTTAAAATAAATGTTATAATTGAATCTAATTTTAGATAGAAGTGTACTCTTTTTAAAAGTTGCAGCTGTCTGATAGAAAGTTTTAATTGATGATGCATATGCTGGTTAAAAGCTGATTTTAAAATAATAGTTAAGATTGAAGTCCAAATACTACTTAATATATTTATGTCAATAATTACTTCTTAGTTGTTTTAGTATATGGAAAGAGCACTAAATCATCAGTCTCCACACCTGACTGTCATTCATTCATCATTAGTCTGTGTCAGAGTCTAAATTCTCTGGGACTTCATTTCTTAATCATAGAATGGGTTTAATCATATTTAAACATCTATTTTATAGATTTGTTTTGAGAGAAATACTTTGTGAACCTTAAAGAATTCCATAAATATGTTATTAGTAATTGTTATTACAATATTATAGAGTAGACAGTGAAATTGCCTTTTACAGGAACAGAAATTAAACAGGAAAATTACATCCCAGTTGTCTAAAATGTAATCTCAGGAAGAAATGTATTGATTACTACCCCATGTTATTGTTCTTTTTTTGGAATTTCTGTTAAAATGATAAGGAAAATGAGGCCTACGGTTACTATTATATGTGATCGTGTATTACTTTGAGATTTTTTTGTCATATTCAAGAAAAATTACTTTTTTATTAAATATATATGAATACACACATATATCTATACATATGTATGTATAGATATATGATGGCACAATTCTAAACAATTCTTCCCTCTGAAATTTGCTTTCAGATTCATGATGAGAGTTATGATATTTTTGCTCCTGTCTTTTGTCATTATTTGAATATATGCATTTGATTCTAATCTTTCCTCATAAATCTGTCTTCTCAAACCCTTAATCATTTATACTGCTCCTTTCCACTTCATCCAATTTGTCAATATCCTTCTGGTGTTTTGATGAGTGTAGGTGTTTTATTCAAAAGGGTTAGTTTTGAAGGAAAAAATAGACTAGTGAGAGGTAAAAAATGAGTTCTAATGTATTAGACAGTTATATTAGGTTTTAAAAGAGTAGATTTCTACCATATGTCTTTCATTGCTTATTGCACATTAAATTATTTTTACTAGTGTTTAAATTTATTTTTCCACTTCAAGTCAATGGGGAGAAAAATATAACTGATACTAATACAATTTTAAACTGAGCTTTGTTGAAAAATAATAAGGATGAATAAGAGTACTCTTTAAATTCAAGATGATTTTTCAAATAATTGAATTATTACATTCTAGAAATAGTCTTTGAGCTCCTACCATGCACCCTTGGTAAAGTTATCTGATGAGGTATTTACAAGAATTGTATATATCATAGCTACCTCAGCAAGCTTTTAATCTGTAGTGAAGAAACCAATTTAAAACAAATAAACATAGACCTTTGATTAAATGCACTTAATGGAATAGAAAAGACAGACAATTGAAGTTCAGTTGGTCAACAAGCATTTATTAAGTGCTCACTGTGTACTAAGCTCAGAAAATCTTTATGCCAGTTCTGCATCAGGAAGCCCCATGAGGACTAGAACTATTTCTTAATCTTCTTTTGTCTCATGATGCATCACACAGTCTTGTAAACAGTAAGAGCCAGATAAATATGTTGTAGAAAAAAATGAATCAATTATCTCACACACACGCTCACACAGAGAAACATTTATTAAATGACTACTAAATTCAAGGTGCCATTCTCTGTGCTAAGCATACAAGGGGTGGGGGGGACAAAAAAATTCATTCCTAAAGGAGTTCATATTTTACTGATTAGCAGTATTCTTAGGTCTCTTTCCTCAACCTGTTCCTCCTTGTCGGTAATCTTCTTCTCTCTCACAAAGGTTACTATCTCCTCTATATAAATGATTCCCTTAGCAAGCTTCCAGTATCAGCTTCCCTCCTCGAATCTCAGTCCCTGATTTCTATTCTCTTCTGGAAATCACCAGTAAATATTTGCTTCTCATACTTGACCCACAGAAAATTCAACATTTCTGCCACACTCACACACACAAACACACACACTCGTGTCCCTACCCCAGCCTAGATCTTCTCACACATTCTCTATTTCTGTTTACGTGACTGCAACAAAGCCATGGCCCAGAAAGAAAAGAACTACCTCAAAATCCTTTTAACACTTCAGCCTTGTGACACAAACTGAACTCCCAGCCAATCCATCCTTTATCTGACCAGTAATCATCACCTCCTAAAGAAAGCTTAGAAAAACTGCAATCTGAACTCTTTGAGAGTACCTACAATAGTGAGATGACAAGTTCTTTGGTCTAATGCAGCATCATAACCAAAAGCACACAAACATGCAGTTTTTTCAAAGATTTGGACAAGGTCACTTCACTACAGGCATTGTTTTTTGTCATCGCCCAGGTTAAAACCCTCAACTGCACATTCTCTTCTTCCTCTTCCATAAATCGGATTCCATTCTCTTTATAATTTATCTCTTCAACATCCTTCCCTTTAGCCCTTCCTTTCGTTTATGACTGTTATTATGCTGGAAAAGTTTTTCCGAAGCTCTAATTCAGGTGCAATAGTCCCTTTATTAGTCTTCCCTTTTTGAGTCAATTTCCATTCATTCTAACCTAAACAATGTTGTCAGATTATTTTCCTAAATCTGTTCTGATCATTTACAGCTATACTCAATAATTATCACTGATTATCCAATCTATTAATTCAAATTCCTAAGTTGAATAGTCAAGGCTCTCATCAAATGAGTCCAATTTGTATTTATTTCATCACTCCATTTTTCTCTAGATATGCTAATCTATCTATACAAGAGACTTCTTTTGAGAAAATTACATCTACTGGGGAGTTTATTCCTTCCTCTGCAATTTATAATCTTAATGTATTGCCTGGGGGCAATCAGAGTTTAAGGGACCAGAAACAGTTATTAAAACTAACCAAATCTCCCTGATTTCAAGGTCAACCCTTATTCTACTAAGTCACTAACTTTTTTCTCCTTTTCTTTTATTAGTACCTATGAATATCATCTGTTCTAACCAAATTGGCATTCTGAGTGTGACTCACAACTTCTCTCTACATTCTGTGCCATTCCTTCTTCAGGAATTTTCTTCCCTATCTTATCCGTAACTTTTGAAATATTAACCATACTTCAAGGCCTTCCTTAAAATGACCCTCTTTCCATGATATCTCTGACCTCACCTTCTTCCTTTCTTCTTGCCATGGCCAGAAGCTTTTCCTCTTCTGAATTCCTTTCTACAGCACTGAAAATTCTAAAGTGCTACAAAATCAAATGAAATATTTATATTTGTCAGGTAACTGGTCATGTCCTTCCTGTTTCAGTTATTTAGATACATGTCTCATATTATTTACTAAATAGTAAGCCCCTTAAGGGCAGAAATTTTCTAGTTCATTTCATACAGAGTGCTCTATACATTGTAATTCAGTAAATGCTTATTGAATGAATGAGTGAATATCAAAAATGATAGAGCGAAATGTTTTTAGAAGTTAGTTTTTAAAGCTAACCTTAGTGGAAGATATTTTTGGTCTTATTTCAGCTGATATCAGTTGTGCTATTGATCAAAAATTTTTACATAAGACAAGCATTTCCAATTGTGCCATTGCTCAAAAATTTTTTCTTGGCTTCCTGCTCTGTTTTTCTTTTCCACCTGATCTAAAATGGACTTCATTTAAGCAGCTAATAAATGGTCCTTACCTTCAAATTTGTCTTCCCAGCTGCTTTGAAACCGAGCCCTATCTAGAACCATAACTGCTTCTGGAAGTCAGAGTATCTCTGATAAAATATATTTGTGTGCTTTACTATTATGAGCATAACTTCTTAAGATGCAGTTACTGAAGAACCAAGAAGCATTTCTTGGAAATTCTTGCCTTTGACAGTCAAACTTTCTATTCCACCCTACTCCAAATGCTGGAAATAATGGGGAAGAGGAGAAGGGAGAGGAAGGAGATTTATCTATCTAACTAGAAACATATTTATGTACACATATAATATGTACTAAATGGTATATGTATATGTTGGTGTACAAATACTTGGGAGACAGACATTGAGACAGAGAAAGTTTAAAATTCAATAATATACCCAAAATACACTTCTCTTTTAAATTCTCACTAATTTTTGATGGAAATGGAAAATAACTAAAGGACACTGTCTTAAAAAACCCTTCCCTAAATACCTGGTCATAAAAGTTTGCCCCTAGAGAAATATATAACCAGAGATCTTATTTTTCTGATTCAATAATATCATTTAGTTAGTGAACTCCCAATGTTAGAACTCCCTCCACAAAAGAACTTCAGCAACTCATGTATTATTAAAAGACTTAGAAAATTATCTCCGATACTGAGACAGTTACCAATATACATATTATTATAAAATTTAAAATTATAAAATATATTACAAAATGCTGTTGCATGTAGAGTCATGACATGAATACTAGTCTTCTTGGCTACATAGTTAATTCTCTATTTAATATATTATACTGCCTCTAATCCCTGAGAATATTGTCCATCTACCCAACCAATGCCCCATCTGAAAAAAAAGCCACAATGCTGATACATGTAAGTATTTTAAGGAGCTATGATTTTAAAAATAGGAATATTCCCTCTACTGAGACGGATGCAACCTAAAGTATAGGTCAACTGATCGTCCCATTCCATAAGCCTTGGTTAGTTTCTAATGTGCAAGTTTGGCTTAAAATTTCTTTTCACTAACCATAGAATTTCAGTGAAGTATTTTGCCAGGAAACTCCTTTTCTGTCTTTAACAAATGCCCATTTTCATCTCCACAAGTTTATTTTTCTCCCAAACTAATTTACAGTGTAGTTATGGCCTTGGTTTAAAACATCATTTTTCATTTCAACAAATATTTTCTGCAACAAAACTGCTATCATACTAGAATATGTCACACCATCAACTCATTTTCTTGAGAGCAGTGATATAATGCAGAATGATGATATGACATACCATGATAAGATTAAATTTGTCCCTAATTGATTATCAATTACCAAAGATAAAATCCTGAAGTTTGAATCTACTCTTTTTACCACTAACAGAGACAAAAATATTATTTTTTTCAGAATAAGCTTAAAAATACTTTTGATAGATTTGTGATTTCATTAGGATGGATACCTCAAGTATCATATATTTCAAGCTGGAAGAGGTCATTTAGTCCTGTTCTTTCATTGACCATGTGAGGAAAGCGAGGCTTATAGAGATTAAGGGATTTATTTGTTCAAGGTATCCCAGAAAATGACTGAGCTGGCATTCAAATGCCAGTCTTCTGATACCAAATCTGGTCTTTTCAGCATACATTTCCTTATCCCTATACAAATAACAAAATCTTCATGCCTTCCTATTCTCTGCCATTTATTTTTCATGTCTTTCCATATATGTCTTTCCATATATGATCCAAAGAAGATCCATAAAATATGATGTCAGCCCTCATAGAAGAGCTCCATAAAGTCTAGTCTCATTACTTAGTCAATCCATTGCCATTTTAGGATATATATTTCCACTAGGAGGTTAATTGGATGATTCTGCTAATAAGAGGAAAGGCTTATGGCCACCATAATGCCTCCATTGATTTTTATATTATGATACAGCCCTCTCTACTTTAAAGTATATCTATGACTATCTATACACATATGCACTGTATATGTGTGTGCATATAGACATGTATATTATAAGTAACTTTTATGACATGAATATAGAAAATAGCATTTATATACATGCATGTATACTTTATATAATGCATGTGAACATATGTATTCACATATACACAAATAAAATGCATGTATATATGTGTGTGTGTATATATATATATACACACACAGAGATATTCCTGAATTCTTGAACCCAGGATAGAGAATCTCTCTCTCTCTCTCTCTCTCTCTTTTTCTCTCTCTCTCTCTCTCTCCTATCCCCCTCTGTCTCTCTCTGCCCCTTTCCCTCCCTCTCTCTCACTTTGTCTTGTTCTCTCTCTCTCCTTCTGTATGTGTATCTATCACATATAGTGTGTTT
This sequence comes from Gracilinanus agilis, assembly GCF_016433145.1. NCBI lineage: Eukaryota > Metazoa > Chordata > Mammalia > Didelphimorphia > Didelphidae > Gracilinanus > Gracilinanus agilis. The sequence goes on along the minus strand of NC_058135.1, from coordinate 186,823,375 downwards.
GTATATAAACTGGGTATGTATATATGCACAAATGTATAGAATTCTATGTCTACTCAGACATCGTCTTACATTTATGTGCCTCTGACATACACTAGTTATGTGACCCTGCTCTACGCAGGTCTAGTTGGAGAAAAGTTCCTACTGGAGAGAATTTCCTCACCTGGGAGATTTCTGTCCTAATAAACTTCAAAATCCAATCTTTGTCATTATTCTTCCTTTCCAGTAATGAAATCATTGGATCAAAGTTCATAAATAAAATGTAGATGGTAAACAGATAGACCGACAGAGAGAGACAGCTCTCCCTCCCAATCCTCCCCTCTTCTAAGCTTTCCAAATATTATTAGGGACAGGATGATAATGCATATATATTCATCATCATCCTAGTAACCCAAGCTCACAACCTCAGATTCATCTTTGATATCTTACTTGCACTCACCCCAAATATCTAATCTCTTGTGTCAAATCTTACAACGTACACCTTCACATCTCTGGCATATTTCTCCTGCTCTCCACTGGCATAGCCAATTCTAACCTGAACAATTGGGAAACCGTGTACCTGGTCTCATCCTACTTCAATCCTTCCTCCATTCATCTCCCGAAGTGATTTTTCTAAAGTATAGGTTAAATCATGTCATCAGCCCTCCCATTCCCCCATGCCATTAGCTGTAGTGACTATGCATTACTTTCAGGATCAAATATAAAGTCCCCTGGCATTTAAGACACATTCCTACACTTATGTCTTTCCATTTACTCTATAATTCAGCTACACTGACCTCTTTACTGCTCCTCCCACATGACATTATCTCATGATCTGTTCCTTTATATCGGTTATCCAATGTTGAATATTTTCTTTCCTCCACTTCCCAATTCCCCAGACTCTCTTAAGACTCTACTTACATCTCACTTCGTACAGGAGGTTTTTCTCATCATACCGCCACGCTAGTATAGTACCTTTCACTTACACTGTAATATCTCTGCCCCTTGCTCTCCTCTGACACTGTCACTCCCCTGGTTCAGGTCCTCATCACATACATCATCACTAGACAGCTGCAATAACCTGCTGACTGGTTTCCCTCTCTCAATCTGCTCGACTTCATCTTCCACTTTTTTTGGCCTTTGAGGGTGTTAGTGAGGTGTGAAAGAGATAAAGATGATGTAGGCATTTTTAGAGCAATTCTTAGGGCTAGGGAGTATGTGTGGAATATACTTAAAGAAAAACAAATTCATAGAAAGATGCTGTGCTTAATTAATTGTGTGTGTTCAGACAATTGACATCCAGCTTCTTTGTCTTTAAAATGAAGGTTTTAGACTTCAGTTTTTAAGGGTTGTTACAATTCTAAAATTCTGTGATTCTAAGTTCCTCCTAAGAGAAGCAAAAAGAATTGGAAGGTAGCTGGTAGCTCAATCGATAAAGTGGTAGACTTAGAACAAAGAGGACCTGGTTCGGAGTTTGCCCCAGAATAATTCATAGTGTGACTCTAGGCAAGTTACTTAAGCACTTTGTTTCTTCTGTAAAATGGGAATAATAGTAGCATCTACCTTCCAGAGTTGTTGTGAGAATCAAATAAGTGTATCCAAAAAAATACTTTACAAATCTTTACCTGCTATATTTAAACTATTACTCTTGTTGTTAGACTATTTGCAATAAACTATTAGTTTTTTTAGAAAGAAGGTTTTAGAAAAATATATTACCAAAAAAAATTTTTTAAATATTACCATTTGGGAGGACTACACACATATGAAGGAAACAAAGGTGCATTTTATGTGGAAGAAGTCATATATTAAAGCATATTTGTTATGAAAAGAAGAACAAAACAGTATTGATAGATTTTATGAAGCTCATTTTTCTTTCCACCATGCTTACATATGTTTCCATTTAATCCTCTGGGGAACTCTGACTCCTATTACTTACAAACTTTAAAAATATCCTTAACTACAAAGTTGAGCTTTTGCTCCCTCAGAGAAGGGACTAAAACATCTGAAAGTCATTGTTTTCAAGTCAATTTGTAGATAAAACACAGAAGTGAGGAAAACTTGGCAGATAGAAAGGTATTCTATTTGTGTCTGCAAATTACCCCAAGGATATTTACTATTATTAAACCTGGTGGCTTTTCTTTCTTGAAGATGTAAGGGTTGAGATTTCTGATATGTTTGGAGGAGACAGGAGTGATGACAAGATCTCAGAATATAGTGTCATTCTATCTTGAAATGGCAGTGTTTGTCCTTGTGTTCATTATTATACTGAAAAGATTTCTTTTTAAAAAAGGAAGACTGCATGAGAAAATATTTGTTGTAGACTTTATTGTAAAGGGAGTTAATATCCTTAATTTTGGAAAATAAGAGTTTGTTGTTGTGTTCCCCCCAAAAGTCTGGTTGCAATGGACTCTCCATAAAACCCATATGGGAAACACTACCTCTGTTCTAGACATGTTTTCTCTTCAAGGCAGACACCTCTAACCTGTAACATTTTTTGAACTTTCCCCAATTGCAAACTGTTTTGCCCTTTGGTATTATAGCAGTGGACCTCCTTTATCAGTCTTCGGCATCTCTGTGATTCTAACATCAGAGACAGAAATCTAATCAGGTGGACCAGGTACTGATGAAAGCCAAGTTCTAACCTTATTGTGCCAGTCCTGGAGGGTAAACTTTGGGAACTTCATTAGCCCCACTTACTTCTCTTGGGTATCTGAAGGCATACATTAATGATAAATTACTACTGATCAATATGTGGCTCTATATTTCTCTTACTAATGACTATTCTCTACTTATGTCTCTTTTTTACCCTCAAATACATCTTTTATTGCCCCCACATTTCTCAATGTCTCATTTGGGGACTTAAAACATAGCTTGTGTAAATTAAAACTTGCCCATAATAATTTCCTATTCCATAGTAGCACCACTGACCAGTCTGCCACAACTCAAAGCAATTTCCACAGACTTGGGATAAAAAATCTCAATAAGGGGGCAGCTGGGTAGCTCAGTGGATTGAGAGTCAGGCCTAGAGACAGGAGGTCCTGGGTTCAAATCCGGCCTCAGACACTTCCCAGCTGTGTGACCCTGGGCAAGTCACTTGACCCCCATTGCCTACCCTTACCACTCTTCCACCTAGGAGCCAATACACAGAAGTTAAGTGTTTAAAAAAAAACAAACAAAAAAAAATCTCAATAAACTCCGCTCACTCATAACTCAGAAATTATTTTAGAAAATAAATTGTAAGGAGAAAGAAAATCCAGTTAACTCTTTAAAAACTATTTCTAAATGGAATGAAGCAGTTTAGTCATTTTTGAGAAATTTAGTTATTTAGCAAGTGAAGCAAAGTAAGTTTTGGTTAATTTTGCTATGATTTAGATTATTAGATAGAGATAACTTCATCACAATATTTTTTCGGTTTTGCTGTAAATATAACTAGCAACTGATACTATTAATTGGTTGTGTTTTTACCTGGTATTTTTTTGCTGACTCTTCCCTATCCTTTGAAATGAATGGGACAGCTAGGTGACTCAGTAGATTGAGAGCCAGGGTAAGAGAAAATAAATCCTGGATTCAAATTTACCCCCAGATACTTCCTAGCTGTGTAACCCCAGGCAAGTCACTTAACCCCCATTGCCTCCACTCTTCTGCCTTGGAACAATACTGTAGATCTAAAGTATTGATTCTAAAACGGAGTGTAAAGGTTAAAAAAAAGAAAAATCATAATTAAGAACAAAATGTGATAGTTGTCATCTTAACCAAAGTGACTCATCAGCAATGCGCTGGATACACAGAAAATTTATGATGTAGAAAGTCTTTACAAATCCAATTTTAAATCTGCCTATAATTACTGATAATGTAAGATAACTGATGGCAATATTTTAAGGAAGCAAGACAATTAAATTTATCCATTAGAAAATTTTACTATGAAAACATTAGCAGCCAAAACTTCAGTTTAAGGAACAGACTTTCTCTCCGATTGGGTATCTCTTTTGAATATTGGTGGGGCAAAAACTCAATATGATAAATCAAAAAGCATTTATTAATTGCTTATTAGGTGGCAGAATCTGTAAGCACTGAGAACCACAATGCAATATGGGTTGTCCATTATTCCCAACAACTAAATCTTTAAGCCAAAGGATTATTTCTCTACTTAACACAAAGTAGAAAAAATATCCTCTGGGGTCATATTTTTAGCACCCCTGCCATCCCTAAAATATTCACTGTATGTCACATTATCAATATACATCAAGGCCAAATACCAAGTGATATCTGTTCCGTGAGTTAGTATTTTTTTCTGTTTGCTCCTTAATTTTATTTTTTTGGTGGTGGTGGTGGCTTAGCTATTTCAGTAGGTAGATGTGACTAATCAAGATATAACATATTTCAAATATTAAGGCCTACATGTTCTTATTTTTAATCCTCAAAACTCTTTATGAAAGGTGGAGCAGCAAGGACAAGTATCATTAGTAGGCAAATGAGAAAACAGACTCAGAATGGATTTATGATTGGCCCAAGTTTATGTAGCTAATAAATGGTATAGCCATAACTAGAACAGAGGGTTTTTATTTGTTTTGTTCTCATTGCTGTTTTTGATTACATGATTAGGCCAGTATTTTTTCTGCTATACTATCCTGCTTCTCATTTCTTCCTTGGTAAACTCTTTGTTAATAAATTTGCCCTCCAAGAGAATACAGAAACTAAGTTAATATTATCGACATTAGGAATTTAACCACAGCATGACATTTTCCACTTACAAAATTGAATTTGAGAGTCAACATCTTATAGCAGTAGATTAGATCCTCAGAGTCAGGAAAACTTGGTTGAGTTCAAACCTTTCCTCTAGTACTCATGGGACCATTGACACAGACACTTAACTTCTCTATGGTGCGAGCAGTTCTCTTAGACTATAAATTACAGAGGAATGCTAATCTGCATTGAAGGAAGGAGTTTCTAAACTGAGTTCTCCCACACAGATAAACCCTTATAACTAAAATATTCTGCCATACCCCCAAAAATAATGTATTTAGATAAATATCCTGATCCAACTGTTAGACATGAATTGATATGTAAAATATTCAATACTTGTTCTTCAGCATTTTCTTGTTATAGATAAGGATGACAATAAAAATAATCCTACTTTATGTGCTCCTCTTCACTCTAAAGATTCTAACCTGTCAAAATATTTTCAATTCCTGGATTTCTAGGACCACATCATACATCTTTGCCTTCTTTTTTAAAAATTATAAGTATGCATTTGCCCTCCCTCCCTTTTGCCCCCAGGCCAAAATGCAAAACTCAAAACAAAATGCAGTTCAAAGTGATTATACTTCCAGTCTGTACCTATTTCATAGTTCCTGCCCAGTTACTTGTCCTTAAATTCCCTGACTACTTGGTCTGGTGTTTTTTTGAATTTCTGTTGGTTTAGTTGTGGGGGGACCTTGACTAGTTCCTTCCTCCTACTCCATGATTTTGCTGGTCTGCTTCTTTGTATTATGGAAGACATAAGTGGTTGTTTATTGTTATTTTGAATGGAATGATATTTTACCATATCTCCAGAATGCACAACTAGAACTAGTTGAGTAGAAGGTGCATTAGAGACAAATAGATTTTTATTTAAACCAGGGGAAAAATTTAGATTTGGAAATGTATTGTTCTGTAGATTGAGACAGGGAGATGAGAAAAAGATAACTTTTAGGTACCACCTTGGGTGAGTTAAAGGGTGGCATTTTTGTTAACAGAAACAGAAAAAAAGGAAAGGTGAAATTTAAAGGAGATTAATGCAATCTGATTGCAATTTTTAAGAATAATCAGCATTAATATAATAACTGAAGTCAAAGGAAAGAATGAAATTATTGTGGATAGTACAGAGATGAAATAAAAGAGAGATTTGGGAACATTTATGTTTGGTTGTCATAAGCAGAGAAAAAAACTAGTCAAAGAAACATCAAAGATGTCCATGAAAGTTCTCTATCACAAGAGTCTCTATGGGACAGGATATCAAGAAAAGGGGGGTTTTAACAGTGATAGATGCTATAGAGAAGTCAAAAAGTATATTAGTCATTTGCACAACAATGGGATTGCTTTTTTGATTATTAGAAAATAATTTTATTCACTAAGAGGATAGAATCAGGTACTCTCCAAGATTATCTAAGTGCAAAGATATTGCCTAATATTTTGAATGTAATTATTTCATTCATAAGTTTATAGAATGTTTATTTTTACAGTCTGTCTTCCTAAGAAAAGATGAGATTGAAAGGTAGACTGGACGTCAGAGATCATCCACGCACCCTCATTTTGCATGTGAAGAAACTGAGGCCTAACCAAAAAGACTAAATGATTTATACTGGGTAATTTAGGCAGTAAAAATGCCAGAGCCAGAGTTTGTACCCAGGCCTTCTGAGTGCATAGTCTATTGTTATGTAGCTAAATTATGAGCCTAACTTAGTAAGCAGGCAAACGGAATTACCTAACATTTTCAAAAGACTTTATTATCTATACATTGCCCTTGTGAAGAAATTAAAGGTAAATACAACCTGGCATTGGGGACAATGAAAAATAGTTGTCATTATTGTTATTGTTGTTTTGAATGAACATTTAATTGAGATTTCACAAGTTCTATACTGATAACTTCACCAAAGTACACCTAGTGCCTATATGCAGCCATTCGGATGGTGAGTGTCTGGTAAGCATTAATTAACATTGATAACAAGCATAATGAATTCCAAGTCTTTGAAAAGTCTTCTCAAAGATCTTTCTTATCTTACAGTGAACTTGCAGGTGCATTAAAAACTGGTCAGAAACTAGTATCATATATTGTGTGAAATGCAGTGGAAAACAGTTATTGGGAGCCATCTGTTTCAAGTATAAACAAATTGTAACTTTTCACAATGAGAAGTATTATTTAGGGCATATTTCAATCATGGATAATTGCATGTTCCCACAAAGAGGAGCCTGGGTAAACCCAGCCTCATTTTTGCATCATTGGTTTTCAAATATCTCAGCTTGGCAAAACCCCAAATCTCTATTTCTAAATTCATTTTCTCTCCAGTTTCTAAATGCATGGGCATTTCAAGGACAGCAAAATCTTTAAAATACATAACTGTTTATTACTACCTAGGAACGAACATGGACTAAACAAATGTAGATCTACTCTTAAGGAAAATAAGTATGTTTTTATTAGAAAAGCAAAATTTAAAAAAATACTTTTTTATTATTTCTTTTCCTATATCTTTTTCTTACAATATGTTTACTTTATAGAAAAGGTTACCTTTCCAAATTATGTGGTAGTTTAAGGAATTATGACCTTTTTTTCCCCTGCTTTGGCTTAGTCCCCTATAATACATTTTTAATACATCCCTAAATAGAAAAAGGCATTGCACATTAAAAAAAAATCTTAGATAAATCATCTGTCATTTAAGGATATTCTCAATACTTCCTGATAGTAATATCTTCTTTCTTATGATGTTCATTTTATCCTTCATTAAATGTTTTGCTGCAGCTGTGGGATTTTGCTATATTAACATTGGGTGAGCCATTAAATTATTCACAGGTAGAAATCAGGTAGGTTTGGACTTGTTTTCCGTCTTCTTAGGCAGTTTATAATACCTTTAAGTAGTTCATCAAGGTAGTAGTTCACCATTGCTAGGATAGATTGCTCATTCTCTTGATGGACTGGCAAAGAACAAGCAATCTAAGGAAAATTGTCCAATGCTTAATGTTTCCTCCAACTGTGAAATCTACAGTCAGAGGACTTTCTTGCCGAGTGGAATGACTAGGATATGAAAGTAGAAGTTTAAATCTTAAAGAAGGTCCTATGATGCAAGGTACTTCTAATCTGTATTGAATAGTTAAATTTACCCCAAAAGGGAAATTTTAAGAGTATATTTTGCAGACATCTGCACAATTAAATGAAAAAAAAATCAATCAACAACCCTTTATCTTATATTCTCTACTTGCTGCTAAGCAAGCAGAAAACAAAAATGAAATAGTCCCTGACCTCAAAAGGCTCATATTTTCTCAGAGGAGACAGCATGTGAATATATGTGTAGATTCAAAAAAATTGGAGCAAGAAGTAGTAACAGCTATGGGGATTCAGTAAGGCAGTAAAAAATTAGAGACTGAATAAAGTAACTACACAAAACAATCAATGGAAAAAGAAAAAGTGCCTTAATAGAATTGGATATTCCCCTAAGAGCTAAAAGGACACAATGTGAAGTACTAAACTACAAAATAAAGTTTTTCCTCTTCTCTGTACTCCTCCCATTCTTCAAAAAAATTATAATTACCTACATACATACATCTATTTAACAATTATGTTCAAAATCAGCACTCTCTATATGAACATTCATTTTACTATATTCTTAGTGTAGTTTTAAATTCTTCAAAATTTTGATGAATACCATTGATGGTGGCTTTCCCTCCATGAATGCAGATCACAACAAATGCATGGCCGCTTTCCAACATGGCTCTTGTTTGTGCTAAATCTTGCACAAAAGACTTACCAACCATTCTAGGGACCAAGAGACCTTTCTTTACTTCTCTTGACTGTGTGCATAGCACAGGCTAGCAGGACTGTATATCAGTCATTACATGCTCTCACCACATGACCAGCTCACATTCATTTCCCATCATATCTCTTAGTGACATTCCATATACAATTTTCCTTAAGAAGTTCTCAATGATGCTCTGAGAATTCTGTTTACAACACACCAGGAGGAAAATATGACCATTACATAGCTGTTCAAGTGTTTCTAATTATGTGGTTTTTAGTTGGAGAACCTAATCTTGAAACATCATTTTTTTAAACTGCATTCTATAATAATTTGGCACAACATGCTCTTTGTGCAAAAAAAAAAAATAAAGTTCTCAATGGAGAATGTTTTGTACTCTCTTCATACCAAATATCTTTATCATATGGTTCTCCGATACCCTTAAGATAAACCCCAACTTTAAGTCTTTTGAAATTATACTATTCCATGATTCACAGGCACCATAACACAGGAAGAATATTGGTGCAGAAAATATGGGGTTTTGGCTTAATAAAACTCAAGCTCATTTAAGTAATCATCAGTTTCTCAAAGATAATGTGGGTCATTCTGATCCTCTGCAAAGCATCATCCCTTCTGACAATATGTAGTGATGTAACAACTATCAACTTTGTCAGACTGTCTCTCAACGTTCAAACAACAAGCATTCTTTATCTACTTGATTTTCCAACTACTATTTATGATTGCAATTAATAAAGTGAATCACTGGTTACTGTACAAAGCATGGAGATAACTTTTAAGGCACCTAGTTTGGCTGGTTGAGAATTTTTGAAACTTCTCTACAAGGCTGCTTTAATGCTATATGTTATTTCTGATATATTCAGGGTTTGTCAGAAATGACCTTTGCTAAGCTTCCAGTCTGACATTTCAGGCTGGCCTTGAGTCCATCACTAAAAAAAATCCAAATCACATTACTTCAATGCATATATTCTGAGGGTCCACGGGGACACTCAAAAGCCTTACCTGTCATTTCACATCCATATGCGTGCACATACACACAAACATATACATGTGGATATATATATATGTATTTATAATACTGTGGTTTAAAAATGTGGATAATGATACAATATACTACTACATAATAGTATTTTATCCTGACTATATGAAGATGATGCTACTATCCTATGAATAATATGCACAATCTGTTGTTTTTCTAGTAGAAATAGTGATGAATAGTGATGTCAATTAGCACAATAATAAAATGTTTTCCACCGATTTCCCATTATTTGTAACAACTATCCTTTCGTCTTCACAGGTCACAAAAGTATTAGCAAGCTATATGATAGGATAGTTCATTTGAATCAGAAACAAGCTAATTATACCAGTTTTTTTCTTATACCAGAGAACATGTTACAACATCAGATTTTTCAAAACATCTGTTGTGATTTTTTCCACAATGGGTAAATGTGGAAGTTATAGTGTCTTGACCCTGTATCAAACAAAGATGTTGAAAGGAATTTATGAGGCTGTTGTAACACAGTTAAAAGGGATATATAAGAATTCTATTCTAGAAACTAAGACATTAATTATATATTTCTTGTCAAGAAAGATGAATGTGTGTCTAACCATGACATAGGAGGATTTTTGCATTAGTGAGCTTCTCGTATCATTGCTTGCCATCAGGTCAGAAGCTCTTTTTCAAATTTTACATTATTTGAAAATGGTGAAAAGAGATGCAAAGCTTTGACTGCTTATTTTGTTATTACATTTTTTCTAAATACCACTCAGATGTTTTGAAATACTCAAGTGTATAATGATGAATGTCTTATTTCAGATTTGCTAAATTAGCAAATTAGAATCAGCCAATCCTTCATCCATGTCCTTATTTTCCCTTGAATGAAATCGTTTTAACCTCTGGCAAATTTGGCCAACTTGATTTTGGCATTTTTTCTTTGGGCAAAAATGTGTAGCTTAAAGTCTCCTAGTTAGAGATTCTTTCTATATCCTACTTCCTCATGCTGCTGAGATGGCAATCCCTCTGAATCTTTCCTTCCTAATGCTCATCAGGGGCTTCATAATGGGAAACACTGAATTAAACAGCCAGTCTGATCTTTACAACCCTGCTGGCTCTCCAAGCAGTCTCTGTCACAGGGTACAGCTCAATATCCAAATCGCATGATGCACGGTAGACACTGACATGGCCCCGTTACATTTTTGTGCAATTAAATTAGGATAGATTAGATGTCACTCATGAGTTATCTTCTGGGCTCTTAAAGTAATTCATTTAATTGGCTTCAGTGATCAACTCGGAGGCTTCTCATCTCTCGTGAATCTGTTCTGCCCAAAAGCAGAATTTCAAGTTATATCAATTCTAATACTTTTTCTCCCACCTCCATTCATTCTAAGTTCTGCATTGATTATATGGCCATGATGTTATATGTGTGAAAAATCAGGTGCACTTATTTGAAAACAATATCTAGACGTTTTTGAATGACTGTTTTCTGCAAATCCTTACTCTTGTTCAGACAACAAAAACCTAGCTTAAAATTCATCCCTCCCCATATTATTTTGAATCAGCTTATAGATTTCAGCCAGTGGATAAATGGGGTCAAAGATTTAAAATTTTACAAATAGTAAAAGGGAAGATGAAAGAAATCAAACTTGAATCCCCTTTGGAAGCTAAATATAGATGGTATATGGCAGAAATGATTCAAGAACACAAAGTTGATAATCGAGAGAATTGCCAGTTAACACACTCTATATCTAAAAGGAAAAAAAAATCTAAATATTTATGTGCCTATATGATGTAAGTTTACAAATATCTTGGGGAAGGGGATAATAAGATTGATAACCTTGCAGTTAAATTTGAATAGTTTGTATAATTTCATTTTTTCTTGACATTTACATATAATTATATACATAATATGCCACAACTCCTCCACAAAAAAAACTCATTAAGAAGAAGCATGGTGTAGGCAATAGGGAGACAATCTTGGAGTCAGGAAGACCTGCTTTTGAACCCTACATATGATATTCATTAGCTGTCTGCCCATTGGCAAGATCTTGAACCTCTCAGAGCCCCTAGCCAACTCTAGGATAATAAATTGCAGAAGAAATGATGGTCTGCCTCATTGTAAGAATCTTCCATTCTAATTTCTCACCACCAAAGAAACCACAGATCTAGACTCTAGAGCCCCAAAGAAAGTGCTTTGATAGAGAATAATTCTGAAAATGTCATGAAGTTGTAGGCTCCAATCTACTCCAAATCTATGCAAGTTGCTCCTGAGGAAAATGAGGCTCACGTAGGTTAAAAAAATGTGTCTAGGTTCACATAATTAGTGAAAAGAGTCAACTCTACGATACAGGTGTCAGAGTCTGAACCAGTGTTCTTTTCTCTATGTTAGGTCTCTCATTTATCTCAGGTTTTTATATATTGCTCCAGGTGATCTTCAAAATTTCAACAGTGAAATACTTTTTAGAAATTCTCACTTCCATATGTAATTTTCCTATTTTGGTAGTATGTCTTTATATTTTCATTTTTCCTTTTAAAAAGTAAAGAACAATAATACTGAATATACGTTGTTTCATTTACAGGAACATAGGTGGTCACACAAATTATTATCATCTAGGAACAGGGCCATCATGGCATAAAATGAAAACCTTCTTAAAAGATGAAAGATTATAAACAATAAGGAAAATAGAATAGTAAATGGTAAATGGACTTTAAGTAACCACTAGCAAAACCACAACTAAAAGAGCACTTGACATGCTAAATTACAAAGGATAATGACTTAACTAATTATTTAATAAAGTAAATCCACAGTGTACTATAGATATTTGATTTATTTGGAAAAATACAAGTAATTAATGAATGCTAGCATTTGCTATCCTAATGTTAAAATGTATATCATTATATCTGAAATTTGGCAGTTTTATCCAAATCTATGATTACATCAATGTGGGGAAATCTCACAGTAGAAACAACTTCAACCAATGCCTATCAGCATCACATCTGTCAATTATAGCCTTAGAAATTTGGCTGGAGGCACTAAATGACATGATTATGATCACAAAATCACTTTAAATCAGAAGCAGTACTTGAACCTGTTTTTCTGATTCTAAGGCTGGTAGTTTTCTAATTTGTAAAGCTTGTGGTTTCTCTTTAGTCAAATATATTTGGGGGTGGGGAATGAAAAAAGTTTCATATATATATGGAGTCCTAGAGTAAGAGAATGAGGAGCAGGAGAAGGTGGAGAAGAAAAAGGAGGTAAAGAAAAATTTTCATTAATCTAACAATTTGCTGGGGAAACTATATTATTTTAACGAATGTATTTTGTATGACTTGAAAGCAGGATGTTTCTGAATAATAATAGGGCTTGGAGAAAAACTCAGAAACCTCATAAACACAAACAGAATAATGATCATGAAGATGGAGATAAAATAACTCACCAATATGTCTGTCTGAAACTAGATAATTAGGATTCTTTAGTCACAGAGAATTTTTCTAGTCCCAATTTCTGCATATGGAAAAATAGAGACTGAAAGAACAGTCTATTTTCTTATTCAGAATCCTGAAGACACAAATGAAGTAAAGAAAGGAGAATATACACATCTCCAAAGTGCCTTCTACCACCAAGAATTTCCATAGACAATACTGGCTCAAGCATATTCCAGAATATTGTGAGAAATACAAGTCTCTGAGGTTGTAGGAAAATGCCAAGTAAAACACTTTAAATCAAGGTACATCAAAAGTTTTAAAAGGTCCTTTGAGACATCAAAGCATCAATACTACCCCCTCCAAGGAATCTAGTAACCCTATCTTTCCTGAATCTTAGTGCAAAGGAAACCATCATATCATGATGTTTTACTGTCCTTCTCAGAAGTGTTGTAAGAGAATTCTGAGTGAAAGGGATAGTCTACATCACCTAATAATGTTTCCATCCTAATGGTTCAGTGACTAGAAAAGAATGGAAAAGGAAAACAAGTTGCTTCATTTATTTATGATAACTTTATCTAATTCCCCCAGAAAATTCCCAGGAGGGGATGGAATAAATCAGAAAGGGAAGAAAGGGATCTATTTAGAGTGTTAAGCAGTAGATGATATAAAACAGATCTATTCAAGTGACAGCTTGCCACCCAAATCTGATAAAAAGGTAAAACTAACAAATGTCTGTATGTGGATTATGTTTCAGCATTTCTAATTACTGATTAAGACCGGATTAATTCAAAGGCTTAATTTGGAGCTATTCAAAATCTAGGCGTGATATTATTTTATGTCCTTAGGAATAAGATGATTTTTAAAAATTTTTTAGACAAATAAAATTTAAAATACAGTATAAAAGTTTTGGAGACAGTTTTAGCTGGGCCCAATGAAGAAACTGAATTAATTCTATTCAACATATAAGTGCTTAGCATACACAAAATATTATGCTAGGCACCTAGAATTCAAAGACAAAAAACAAAAGCCCCTGCCTTCATGTAGCTTACATTATAATAGAGAATATAACTTGTACATAGAAAGTAATTTCAAGAAGAAGAGGAAACTACAATGTTGGGAAGGGTAAGAAGAGGGAAGGCCAGGAAAGGTCTTTAATAGGACATGGACTATGAAATATACTTTGAAGGAAATTAGAGATTTTAAGAAGTGGAAATGAGGAGGGATTTCATTATAAACAAAGGAGCCTTTTTGATTTAAGAATAGACAATGGAATTGTACCTTGTCAAACAGTATATTCATTTCTATGATTTATACATCCTGAGTATTCTCTCTCCTCTAAATACCTAATATTTCCTTAACTCTCTGACTGCTTTTATTCTATGTACCTTGAATCTTCCCTTTCCTCTACATTACATGTTGAATTCTACCTATACTTTATTTTTGATCATTAGTTTTTTATTATTATATTCCAGATTTTTCAAAACCAAATAAAATGAGAATTTCTAAATGCAAAGAAAAAGAAGATTGTTCACAAATGAAATCATAAGCATGCTATGTGTTTAGCTTTCTTTTCTTCATATCTTCATAATAAATCCCATTCACAAGTACCCCAACCCCTCCCCAGCATCCCCACATCATGTTGGTCTCCCTACCCATTTTTTAGAGTCCAACTCAAAAAGCACCATCCATACTAGGCTTTGCCTAATATCCCAAGTTGGTAAAATTTTTTGCTTTAGCCCTCATTAGACACATTATCTCATACTTCTCTGATGGACCTGTCATATTTTACCAATATGATATCAAATCATATTATTGATATGACACAAATCATATGATATATGATATCAATATATCTGCTCATGTGTCCTTTCTCCTTTATTGTTCAGTCGTCTTAGTCATGTGTGACTCTTCATGATCCCATTTGGGGTTTTCTTGCCCAAGATACTGGAGCAGTTTACCATTTCCTTTTCTAGATAAAGAATTGAGTCGAACAATATTAAGTGGTCTTCCCCAAGGCCACACAGCTGGATTTAAATTCAAAAAATGAATTTTCCTGACTTTAGACTCAGCATTTTATCCACTGTGCCACCTAACTGCCCTCCTTCACTCTGTTTTACTGCAATATCATAATGGCAGGGATCATATATTATCTAAACTTTGTTTCTTCCAACCACAGTACTCTTAGCACAGTACTCAGCACAATAGGAATCTAAAACATTTGTGGTTGAATTGAATTAAATGATGCAGCAAAAACTGAAGAAGGGTGAATTTGCTCATATGCAAAGTTGAAGTAAACTCTAAAAGAATATAAAGGGGCATAAAAAAGGGTGATTAATTCTTGAGAATGAGAAAAGAAGAGGTAATGAAATGGTGGTTTCATTGATATAGGGAAGTCCCAGTTGAGAAATCTCAGTCTACTGATGCTGGTTAGTGCATTTTTTATAAATTATAGTCTTGGATATGAGAGGTCAAGTGACCAGTGCCCAGAGTTAAGTAGCCACAATTAAGAGACAGACGACTTCTCTATACACTAAGTCCATGCTGAAACACAATAGGAATTAAAATGTCCTTAATAAAGTAGCAATCAAACGGAAAATGATCTTGGGACAACTTTATAGTTGATCTTGAGAATGGTTCTGTGCCTCAATTTCTCATTTTGCAGTAGGATAGTGTGATGAAATGGACAAATGCCCAATTTTGGAGTCAGACAGATCTTGATTCAAGTTCTACCTCTGGCATATGCTATCTTTCTGACTCTGGAGAAATCATTTAACTTCTCTGAGATCCTGGAAATTTTCTAAGACAGGAAGGAGACTTCCATAAGGAGTCATAAGTCACAGAGAAATTCTGAGTAGCTGGAGGGAGTTTCCACATAGGGACCTCCCTTTATCAATTAATTCATATTGGGAGAGGGGCAAAAATAATGCTGCTGCTGCTGCTGCTACCATCAAAGACTAAGAGAAAGAAGCACCTGAGGCAGAAGTCTTGGTTAACTTTAATTTGAGAATCCTGAGAAACGATAGTGATTAAAAGACAAATACAAAGACAACAAGGATTGGTTGAATTTTGGTGTTATTTAAAGCTGTTTATGTTAATAGAGAAGAACTGCGGTGACAAATTCAAAATCATGAGGATCCCTGTGGTGGCATGTTAACTAAGAAAATCAGTATTTAACCTCCTATCGATGTTTTTTGTTTTTTTATTTTTTATTTTTATTTATTTTGTTGGACATTTCCCAAGCATTCTAAGTTGGTTCTGCAGGTACTCGACAGTTTGGAGACCCTTTGCAAACTACAGGTCTCAAGGTTGACACCTCTGGGGTAAAGCACTGGACTACTTAATAGAATACAGAAACTGTTCTTGATTCTGCCATTGACTGACTGCCCTTGGCTGCCCCTGAAGCCAGCAGATAACACAATATATTAGAGATATGATTCAGGAGGAAACATTTCCCACCCTGTTTCAGTAAACCCTTGACAATAAAAACTATCAATTTCTTGCATTAACTTTGGGAGACTTCCTTTCTGGAATTCACGAGAACCAGCTAGACAAATCACAAGAAAATATAAGAACCCATTTGCACGTTTGGGAAACAGATTGGCAATGTGGCAGACCTTTGAGATTTATTCTGTTCTTTGTTTTAGAGATACTACAATGTTTAGCATCCCCCCTTTTCTTTACCTGTATATCCAATTTCAAAAACACTTGAAAGATACAGCCTTTGCTGCTTTCTTCAGAAACCCATCTTTATGAATTTATAGCCAACACTCTGAGGAATTTTTTTTTCCTTTTCTTTTCATGAACAACCAGTTACAGAGATTCTTGTAGGCTTTCATTGCCAACATCAATTCGATTTCCTCAGGCTGTTTAACTCTGATTTTCTCTATCTAATGTTGCACTGTCTTCTATTACTGTCTCCATTTTTGGAGTACAGACTGATATTATCTTATGATCTATGCTGACACACATGCCCAATTTTTCATGTTGCCACATTTAACAGAAACTCTTTCCCAGGCTTTTCTGAAATGAAATGTTTCCATAATTGAATTTTAGGAATCTTACATGCATTAAAGCAGATCAGAAATGAGTAATTCAAAGAATAATCAGTAAAAAAAATTATCTCACTGTTCACAGATCATAGAAATCAAGCAATTATTTAATGGGGGTTTCTAGGCATATGAATGCCTTTTTTCAGTTACTGTCATTTTCAATTTATGAATCAGTAAAATGTTACCTCAGTAGTATTGTGGAAAGAATCCTGGACTTGACATTAGGACACCTGTGGGACCAACCCATAAGGAACTGGAGTGTTTTTTGAGCTATTGAAAGAATGACCAACAGTGAAAAGGTAGAGAAAAGAACTGGGTGGGGAAGTGATGTAAGTCTAGATATGGAGGCTCTGGGGAGATGTACACCTCAGCATGAAGGTATAGCTAGTGAAGCTGAGAATTGTTGGGAAAGAGCTAAACCTATATGAAACTGGTTGTTGCTTTTAGAAGAAAGTAGTGGTGTTCAACACAATACATTTTGTAAGATGTAATGAGGCCCCAGTTGTCTTGTCTCAGTAACAAACAGTGATCTTATAGAGGAAGTCCTCTGATATTGCTTAGTTCTTTATATAGAAAGAGAGTATTTTGTCATCTCCTCCCTGGAGCCAGAATTGGGCATTGCAATTATAGAGTAATTTGGCTTCTGCCAATTTTTTAAAAAAAATTACAATATTGTAAAATGTCCTTTTCATTTAGTTTGCTTTAGTGCTTGTATAGAATGGTCCTGCTTTTTTGTTTTTTAAGCCTTTTTGCTTAGCCATCCTTTACTCATTTATGGTACAATTGTCCAGTAAAGGTAAAATCTTCATATTGTTGTGACTAGCTTCTTTTTACTCTAGCTTCATCCTGATTAAAGGTAACATTTGGAAAGTATTGAAATACACAAATGCACGCTTACATTTCATTTGAAGGTTCTCTACATTTCACATTATGAGCACATTTATTACTTTTCCAGAGACTAACTCTTGTCGTGAAATTATTAACGACTGCTCTATGTTGTTTTACTTGATCTTCTAAAATGACAGATTGTTAATTTTCTTCAGAGGACTTATTATTAAATAAAAGTAACTTTTGCTGATTGTGGGAATTGAATAGATTATGCAATTACATATGACAATTTATAAACTCTCATTTTTTTTACTGAGGAGATTCAAAAACCTTTTAGATTTCCTTTTGAAATCCTCTGTATTGGATTAGGATGTGCTGGTGTCTGGTGTAGAACACTGGACTACTCACTAAGACACAGAGACTGTTCTTGATTCTGCCATGGACAGATGTGCTATAAATTATTCCTTTGAGAAAATTTAAAGACTGTTAAGTTGCATTGACAATATGAATCCTTAAATTGTTATTGATTAGTTTGTATCAAAATGGCACAAAGGACAACAAATTGTACAGTTTTAAAATGCAATTAGAAAGTGGCAGTTAGGTGGCTCAGTGGAATGTGAGCCAGGCATAGAGATGAGAGGTCCAGGGTTCAATTCTGACCTCAAACACTTCTTATCTGGGTGATGCTGGGCAAACCTCTTAATTTCCATTCCCTAGTGCTTTCCACTCTCCTGCTTTGGAACCAAGACACAGTATTGTGGAGATTAAAATTAATATGCAAAATGCTAAATATTATATTTATAAATATTTTATTAATAATAAACTAACAAAAGAGACTAACTAAAAGGTACTAACCAGCTCACTCCCAGGAACCAAAGAGAAAGAGGGAGGAATTACAGCCAACTATAAAACAATAATGTAACCATACAAACGTGGAGGTGCAGGAGAGATAAAAGGGAATTTGGGGAAAACTGAGGGACTTATGGAGGATGACATCCAAGTTTCAGAATTTCCATTTACACAGTATTGATTCTAAAAGGAAAGGTGTTGGTTTTGGTTTTGGTCTTTTTAATGCTATTCGATTCCTTATCTAATTTCCCCACTCTTGCAGTAGCTCCTCCAAACCTTTTCAGCCCTCCTCAAACTGTCCATGGCTTCCCCTTCCTGCACCTCTTAACCAAGATCCTTGCTTCATTTTACAGTAAGAAAAAATAACCGAAATAATTTATTGTGACCTTACTATTCCCCTCTTCCTCATCTTCTCTCTCACAGATACTTTCTGCCATGATATGCTCCTTCACTCCCATTTCACATAATAAACTAATCTTACTCCTTACCAAATCTCTCCTTTCTACATGCTCAAACAAACAAAACAATGCAATTATAAGAAACACTTTAAAACAGTAAGATAAAATCAGAATGGGATTAGTATCATTCCTATACATTAAGCATCAGAGTGTGCTGATTTAATAAAGTAAGTATTGCTCCTGGAGTTAGGATTGGGAGGTAAAATAAATACATTATAACAAATAGCATGATTTAGAAATCACCACATTCTGAAGAAAATATGCTTCTAAAATAGTTACATGTTCTACACTTTATATTATTATTAAATTGGTAATTTGGTAATAGCTATAACTCTTCATCTGGATTGGGTTTGACTTTTAAAAGCTTATCATGAAAATTGTATTGCAGAACTCTCTGAGCCCTCTTGTCTATGGCCTGAGAGGTTCTTATTGTATTTTTCTGGTAAGTATTCTCTCATCTAGGGACACAAAGAGTAGGATGGGACATTCTGATCAATGCTAAGGCTATGATAAATGGCTGAGAAAAGCGGTTTCCTATAATTGCTTGCAGAAGTGACGCAAGTGGCAGGGACCCAAGAATGCTAGTGTTCCCTCTCAAAGGATGCTTCATGAGTCCGAGGGTGACAGCAGTTGGCAGGAAGCAGGATTGAGGGTAGATTGGCATGGAGATCAGATTGACTGAATAAAGGTGGAAAGACCATGAGAGTTGTTCCAGCTCTGACACTTATTAGTTTTGTGACTTTAGGCAAAACGTTTAATCTCTCCAAGCCTTCCTTAGTTTTCTTGTCTGCTAAATAGAGATGATATCATTACTTAAATTACAAGGATGTAGTGAGAATCTTATGTGAAATAATGCGTGTGTTAGGATGGAGCTGATTGGGTGAAAAAATAAGTTAATTCTGTTCCCTTAATGCATGTGCTGGTGGGAGAATGTGTCACAGATTTTTTTTTTTTTGGCATGGATGTCAGGTATAAGCTATTCATATTATACCATGTAGCAAATAGCTATAATAAAAGCTAATTAGGGCAGCTAGGTAGCTCAGTGGATTGAGAGCCAAGCCTAGAGACAGAAGGTCCTAGGTTCAAATCCGGCCTCAGACACTTCCCAGCTGTGTGACCCTGGGCAAGTCACTTGACCCCCATTGCCTACCCTTACCACTCTTCCACCTATAAGTCAATACACAGAAGTTAAGGGTTTAAAATAAAAAAAAAAGCTAATTAAATCTGGCTTCCCAAATTATCAATTAATAATGATAGTGGGAAATACAGGGAAATGGGGGCTTGAGCACATAATACTGATGTCACAGAGTTACACTTAGATCCCTGAGGGGACCCAACTCATTACGGGTGGGCACTGAAAACATTGGTCCAAAATATGCCAAGGATGAGGTGGCCTTTCTTCTTGTTGAGGCTAACTATTCTCCTTTGTCCTTGATCCCATCTGTTTCCTGATTCCACCAAAATTTAACCCATTCAACCATCATTTCTGTCTCCCCCAGTTTTAAGTCTTTCTTTTTTCATTGACTGATTTGTTAATGCCTTGAAATATGCTCTGATCTCTCCTATCTTAACATATAGAAATAGATATATAAACACTCCAGTATACACATACATAACATTTATAGATGCATGAAAGATTTATATACATAAAATTTATTTTAAAATTATTTAAATTTTCTGCCTCCTCAAGCTATTAGTTATCTCTCTCTTCCCTTTCATAGTTAAATTACCTAGGGATGGGGCAGAAGGAAATTCTCTACACTTATTGTCTCTATTTTCTTACCTCCCACTTACTTTATTCATTTCTCAGTGCCTTAAAAGCTAATTTCTGTCCCTACCACCAATAATTATCTTTTCAGTGCTAAAACCAATGACCTTTTTTTTTGGTTACCGTTTATTTTTGTTATACACACACACACACACACACACACACACATATATGTATATATAAACATAATATAATATGCAACATAATGCTATAATACATGATTTGTAAAAAATATGTAATAAATTATAATAAATATTCTTATCCAAGAGAAACAAATACTCATAATGGCTATTTCAAAAATCTGTCTCATTCTTTTTTCCCTTCTCTCCTACCAATATTCCCTCATCCCTCCCCAGGAAAGCAGGTAATATGATATTAGTTGTACATTTTTATCATATAATACATATGTCCTGTTCCTCATATTGCAACACAAGTTATATATTGCTTACAGTAGTGAAAAATTAATGTAGGAAATAAAGTGAAGAATGGTATATTTCAGTCTGCATTTGGAATCTGTCTCTTCCTTCTCTGGCAGTTGATGTACTTTTTAGGCATAACTGCATTGGGGTTGTTGATAAGTAATTCACAATTGATCATCATATTTTATTGTTGTTAAGGTATACAATGTTCTCCTGGTTCTGCTTACTTTGCATCACTTCATATAAATCTCTCCAGGTTGTTGCTTTTTTTTTGTGATCATCTTATTTGTCATTTCTTATGGCATAATAATATTCCATTACAATCATATACCACAACTTATTCAGCCATTTCCCAATTAATGGACAGTCCTTCAGTTTCTAGATCTTTGCTACCACAAAAAAAAGCTGTTATAAATATTTTAGAAAATAGATTATTTTCCTTTTGCTTTGATGACTTTATTTTGAATCATTTATTAAGCACCTATATGTGCCAGTTACTGGTCTAATCTCTGACATAGTCATGTAAAACCTAGTAAATATAGAATAGAATTTATGTTCTTTCTCCTAGAATAACCCCGGTGTAGCCATATAGTGCTGGTCCTAGAATCAGGAAAACTCTTTGAAGTTCAAATCTGGTCTCAGACACTTAGAGCTATATGACCGTAGGCAATTCTCAACCCTTTTGGTACCACTTTCCTCATCTGTGAATGAACTGAAGAAGGAAATGGCAAACTACTTAGTTTGTTTTTTTTTTTTGCTAAGAAAATCTTATATGGAGTCATGAAGAGTTGAATACAACTGAAAAGACTCAACAACAGCAAACCAAACCTTCCTCTAAAAAATCTATTTCTATAGAAAACACCACTATTCTTCTAGTCACCAAATTTACTAACATGATCTTCAACTTTTTATCACCTATATTCAATGATAAATCCAATCCATTGGCAAATTCTTATCAAGTACACCCTTAAACATTTCTTATATTCAACTGTTTCACTTCATACCACAATTATTGAAGACCAAGCCCTTAATATCTTTTTCCCCCTTGACCTATTAAATTAGTTTCTTTATTGGTTTCTTTGCATCTCATCCCTGTTGAAGTCATTGTGTGCTAGACTGCCAAAGGTATATTCCTAAAATGTAAGTCTAACAACATTATTCCCCTCCTTAAGAAATTTCTGGAGTTTCCTATTGCCTTTAAGAAAAATATAGATTTTTCTGTTTGGCTTTAAAGGTAACTAATTATTCATTATTTTCCTTCACAAATTCTGTGTTCTAGCCAAATCTTCCCTCTTCCTGTTCTCCAAATACAATATTCAATTTCTTGTGCTTTTGCAGAAACTGTCTTCTATGCCTGGAATGTTCTTCCTTCTCAGCTCCACCATTAATAGCACCTACATGCCTTCAAGCCTAAACTCAAATACTGTGTCTTTTAAATTGTTAGTACTCTCAGAAAATAACTCTATATTTATTTTGTGTGGATCCTGTGTTTATTTTTATTAAATATATTGTATCTCCTAGCAGAATGTAAGGTCCTTAAGTTCAGGGACTGCTTCTTTTTTTGTCTCTGTGTACCTCTTGACTATTATAGTATCTGACATATAATAGGCTCAATAAAATCTTATTCATGGATCAATTGATTCTTAAATTATTAAATGGTAAGAATTCATTTAACTACCCTTAAAATTACAACATATAATTGGTGGATTATTTTCAATTCCTCCTACTTCATTTTACCCACAACAAAGACTGTCCCCTACATTCTTTCCTCTAAAATTAGGCATTCATCTTCCCTGACTAGTATCTAAATTTAATTATCCATTGATCAACCTCAGGGTTAGTTAACCTTTCAATATTGTGCTGAAGCTCCAAAGAAGTTTCTTAGAAGAACAGAAGGTACAAGTTTCAATTTCTTTCGTATATTGTTTAGACCATTCAAAAAAATCTATTAATAACATTCTTCAAGCCCCAGACGTGTGAGGCCACTGTCCTCCTGGCCACTGAACAAAGATAATGGGAGGTAGTCTTTATAGGGGACAGAGTTGGATCTATGAGCAAAGGACTAAATAAGAACATAGTATTTTATAAATATAGCTTGGTCCTGAGAAATGTGACCTGGAAGTGGTCCTACTGTTTGAGTTTGATCTGTAAATTTCTACTGGTGTAGAACTAAAGACTAAATTTTATATAGGTTCAAATTGGGGGAATTAAAGTACCTGCAAAATTTGCTGTTGTTCATTATTCACACTAATACAGCATTAGTTATATATAACTACTCCTAGATTCTACTCACCACCACTAGGACAAAGCAGGTGAGAGTTCTCTCTTTTTCCATAAACACCCTTGAATTTTCCCATCTTTTCGTCCTCAAGACTTCCCTTCATGTTTATTTCATATATTTATTAAACAATGATGCATTTGGTGCTTCCTAAGTGTAATAAGATGCACGGAGTAGAGGCTAAAGCCCTGGATTTGAAGGTATAAAGTTATTATTCAGTTGTTTCAGTCATAGCCTACTTTTCATGACCCTACTTGAGGTTTTCTTGGCAGAGACTGAAGTGATTTGCCATTTCCTTCTCCAGTTCATTTTACAGATAAGGAAACTGAGGCAAATAAGGGCTTTAGTGGTTTGTTTTGTTTGCATGTTTGTTTCTTTATTTCCAACCTGGAAGTCATTGTGTATAAAGTTTAAGGGATTTACAATCTGATTCTGATTTAATCTATGAAAATTGCTTTGGGTAAGTATGGAGTACCTGGTTTACCCTGTACTCCATACCATCTAGGAATTTCCTTGGCCTCTATGCTCCTTTATTATGGTATTTGCTATCTGATGAAGTTGATGTATTTATACATTCTTTAAAATCTTTGTACTATTGGTGGAGTTGTGAACTGATCCAACCATTCTGGCTGGCAATTTGGAACTATGCTCAAAGGGCTATAAAAGAATGCCTGCCCTTTGATCCAGCCATACCATTGTTGGGTTTGTACCTCAAAGAGAACATAGATAAACAGACTTGTATGAAAATATTTATAGCTGCACTTTTTGTGGTGGCAAAAAACTGGAAAATGAGGGTATGCCCTTCAATTGGGGAATGGCTGAACAAATTGTGGTATATGCTGGTGATGGAATACTATTGTGCTCAAAGGAATAATAAACTGGAGGAATTCCATGTGAACTGGAAAGACCTCCAGAAATTGATGCAGAGTGAAAGGAGCAGAGCCAGAAGAACTTTGTACACAGAGACTGATATACTGTGGTAAAATCGAATGTAATGGACTTCTGTACTAGCAGCAATGCAATGACCCAGGACAGTTCTGAGGGATTTATGGAAAAGAACACTACCCACATTCAGAGGAAGAACTACAGCAGTAGAAACAGAAGAAAAACAACTGCTTGAATGCATGGGTTGAGGCGGACATGATTGGGGATGTAGACTCGAAACTACCACACCAATGCAACTAACAACAATTTGGAAATAGGTCTTGATCAATGACACATGTTAAAACCAGTGGAAATACACATCTGCCATAGGGGGGAGGGGGAAGTTGGGTGATGAAGGGGAAAGTAAGAGCATGAATTATGTAACCATGTTAACTTTTAAAAAAATAAATATTAATAAATGCTTAAAAAAAATCTTTGTACCATATCTGTATACCTTCCTAGTCATACATTAAAACATATTTTATATAGGCTCTTATTTTCCCAAGTAGGAACTCTCTTTGCTTGTTTTTAAATTTACAAAAGTTAAAAATAACTTTAAAAATTCCCAAATCTTTCCCCTCAGAATTAATTTAATTGTCTCTATGTCTATTTAGAAAATACTGCAATTGGGTTTGTCTTATGGTTCTTTACAGGAAAAACACCTTAGTTTTTTGGTAAAATTTGTTATATATTAACACACACAAAAAAAATGGTTAGTCAAGAGTTGTGTTTCTCCAAACAACCTATTGAATCTCCCAGCAATGAAGTCAGCCTACATTATTTCCTTTGTTCAAAAGTGGATAAGAATAATCAAAGTTACACCCACTTTCCACCCATTTTCCACCCATTTTGTTCATTCCTGAAATAGTCATATGGAAATATTTACACTAATTCTCAAAATGTTCTTAACAGCCTACACATATAAATACTTGCTCGTTTTTTAAAAAATTTCTGATGCCCACTTAAAGCATATACATTTTCAAACCGATCTTTTAAGAAAATCATGACATACTGAGCACTCAGAACTGTTATGGGCCCTTTCTAGCCATGGTGATGTCCTTCTTAAATATAATAGCTCCCTGTGAGTTTAAATTGAGTCAACTCTTATAAGAGCAGTTATTTAAGGTAAGCAGGAGTATAAATCATCTTTTACATAAATTCAGTTCAAGACCCAGTAGATGAATTATTTGTTAGTTTTTCAAATCCAAATCTATATAAATGTAACATCTTTGAAAAATTCAGGACTTTGCATCCCAAAATAAAACAAAATAAGGATTCAGGACCATAATTCAAAAAGACTCATCTAACAAAATTATTATGAAAAAAAGGAAACTAACATTCCTTTAGACATTGATAATCAGTCATTATGTCCTTCAAATATTAGCAAAAATAGAGAATTAGAACATGTTTGTAGAAAATAAATATGGAGGCAGCTAAGTGGTTCAGTGCTTTGAGAACCAGGCCTAGAGATAGGAGGTCTTGGGTTCAAATCTGCCTTCAGACACTTCCTAACTGTGTGATCCTGGGAATGTCATTTAACCTCCATCACTTAACTCTTACCATTCTTCTGCCTTACACGCAATATATAGTACTAATTCTGAGATGGAAGATAAGGTTTTGAAAAAAAAGAAAAGAAATATAATAATGTGGATATTTTAGATTTCTTCTTTCTGAATCCAGAGATCTATGTTCAGGCCTATCCCTCATCCCTATTATCCAGGTGACCTTGGCCAAGTCACTTAATCACATTAAGCCTCAGTTTCCTCCTCTGTAAAATCAGAGGGTTCAACTTGATGGCCACTAAGGTCCCTTCCAGTATTAAATCCATTAAATCAAGACTGCAAAGTCAATATGGTCAAAAAGGCACTTTTTAACTCAGAAAGAATATTTACCCATTTTGTACCTTAAAAATATTTTGTTGTTGGTATTAACTGAATGCTGGACTTAGTGATCTATTATCATTTTCATCAGAGGTATCTGGATTCACAAGTCCCACAACACTCCTAGATTTCTACTAAATTAATATGTAATTGGGAAAAACAAATTAATAATATAACAAAACATATATAATGTTAATATGGGATTTTGTAACTCAATTTTCCCTTCAGTTTTCTAACCCACAGGGATACTGATCTATGGTTTAGTGGTCCTTGTTTCTTTTTTGAGTTCAACACCATTCCTCTGTTTGTTTGTTTGTTTTTTATTTGTTTTATTCTTTTCTTAAAACGAGATAACATTTCCAGGTTTGGCCCCATAGAAAGTAAGTGAGGGAGAACAGTAATATGGGAGAGGAAAGAGAATTCCTAGCTAGAGCTAACCAAAATATGAATAAGTTGACTTGGTAGCTTCCTTTTTCATAGAGGAAAGGCCAGATGACTTCTTGTTGAAGACGCTGTTGCACAGACTCTAGGCACAGAATAGGTCAGGCATTGGATAGATCACCTGGTCTCTGAAGGCCTTTCCAACTCTGAGCTTCCATATTTTGTTACAGAAGCTGAAGAACAGAATAATCTTCATTGCATCCAAGTATAATTCATTCTTCTGATTTGCTCAATTTAAAAAAGAAAACCTTTTTGCTGACCATCTTCTAAACTACATCAGCCCATATTCTTCTCCATTGAATATATTATCCTGAACATAATGAATTTTCATCTTCATTCAGGTCCTTGCAATATTTCATTATCATCATTCTGAATACCTGGGCTTTTGCAAATCAAATTTTCAAAGAAGCTTTCAATCTCTACCCATCTGCTGTGCCAGGGGGAATGTAGTACGAATGTACATTAGCCATTGATACAAATGTGTTTGGAGGTGGAGATATAATGACTTCCACGTGATCCTCACAGGGTTTGGGGTATTAAGTAAAGAATAGGTATGAACAGTCATCAAACAGAGGTAAGAGAAGTTTTTGTAAGCAGCAAGGATTGAACTACAGTGGGGACCATCAGCCAACGTGCCAATGCCTTTCATACTGTATGTGCCACACATACCAAAAGCCACTGTGGAAAAAAGAGTGGTAGAGCATTTGCTGTCAAATTAGATAAGTTGTGCTGATTCATTTTTTAAGACATTCGTGTAATACCTACATATAACTTAAATATTAATATGTTGCTATAAGATGTTAATTGAGAAAAGATCATGGAAGGCACCTGGCTTAGTATTGAACTTCAGAGTCAAGATGACCTGGATCTGCCATTGATACCAGCTATGTGATCATAATCAAACTCCTAAACCATGGTTGGCTTCATTTTCCTCATCTATAAAATGGAACTAACCTTTGTACTCCTCACCTCACAGCACTGTTATAAGGAAAGTATTCTGAATATCTTTAAGCACAATAGAAATATGAGTTATGTTGATGATTATGTAAAGCATAGTATAAACAATCAGTTGTCAACCAAGATAAAAATAAGAAAGGCAAATTTTTCAAATTTTTCCTTTTGTTCAATAATACTTTATTAAACCATTAAAATATGGCAACTTTAAAATGTAAAATGGATTATCTCACAGAGAAAAATTCTTAAAGAAATAAACATCATTGTGCAATCTTGGTATCTTAATAGTTACTTAATCCTCAAGTGTTTATTCTAACCTTAATTTTATGTACTTAACTTCATTAAAATATTCCTTTGAAATGCCATACTCCTTCTTATAATTTATAATCCCAACCTTCCCATGGAATTCTTCAGTACAGACCTTTAAGCCATCTTTTCTCAGTTGCCTATGACTTTGCCATCTGTCACAAATGTGTAATGTATAACTATTTTCTTTTTTATTTATTTTTTTTATTTGTTACATTAAAATTCCCAGGGGTCTCCTTCTCTTCCTCCCCTCCTGCACTAGAGAAGGCATTGTCTGACAGAAAGCTATTTGTATATATAAAATTATGTTTTGCTTGTTTCTGTTTATTAGTTCTTTCTTCAGAGTTGGACATACACAAGTCATTCTTCAAAGAATATTTTTGTTGCTATGTATAATGTTCTCTTGGTTTTGTTCATTTCACTCTTCAAATTTTCATATAGGTCTTCCCTGTTATTTTTTAGTTCACCTGATCATCATTTCTTATAGCACAGTAATATTTCATTGCAATCATTTTCTGTAACTTATTTAGCCATTCTAAATTGATTGGCATATCTCATATCCTTTTATTTTCAGTTCTTTGCCACTATAGAGCTGCTAACATTATAGATCCTATAGGTTCTTTTCCTTTTTCCCCAATTGCTTTTTTTAAAAATTCAAAGATATTTTATTTTATTTTATTTTCCCAATTACATATAATAATAATTTTCAACAGATGACTTGCAAAATTTTAACATCCTAACCATCTTTCCTCCTCCCCCTCCTCCTCCCTCTCCAGGTTGGTAATCAATTTTATTTAGACTATACATGTATTATCATGCAAAACACACTTACATATTGGTTATTGTTATAAGAGCACATTCATACAAAGCCAAAATCCTAGAATAAAACTATAAAAATACAGATGTGAAAGATAATATGCTTTGATCCACATCCATCAAATGGTTCTTTCTCTGGAAGTGGATAGCATTCCCCATCATAAGTCCTTCAGAATTTTCCCAGGTCACTGCATTGCTGAGAGTAGCCAAGTTTTCAAAGTTGATCTGTTACTGTGTACAATGCTCTCGCAGTTCTGCTTTGCTCTGTATCAGTTCATGAATATTATTAGCTTTTCCTTGATCATTTTAGGAAAGAAACCTAATAATGGTATTTCTAGGTCAAAAAGTTTACACAGTTTTATAATTCTTTGGGCATAATTCTAGATTTCTCCCCAAAATTGTTGGATCGGTTTTCAATTCCATCAATTGTGTATTAGTATTCCCATTTTTCCACATTCCCTCCAAAATTTGTCATATTTTCCTTTTATCATTTTAGCCAGTTTGATAGATGTGAAATGATATCTGAGAGTTGTTTTGATTTTCATGTTTATAATAAGTAATCAGCTTTGTAAACTCTAAAATTCTTTGCTGTTTTTTAATCTAAGCAGTTGAAGGTGACAGTGAGATTGTAATCATTGAGGTATTTCTCTCTACTTTAAACATAAATATAATAGCACTTCTCACAGAATTAAGTTTATTCTAAGTAAGCTACAACTTTTACAAATATGTATGATAAAATCTAACTTATTTTATAGAACTTTCATTTGAAAATTCAAACTTGAACCAAAATATATCTTCCAAAAAGGAATTTAAATAATTAATAAATAATATTTTTATTTTATTATAAATAATAATTAAATAAAAAATGATAAAAATATTATAAAATAATTTAATAAATAATTGATAAATTAAATTAAAATAAAATAAAATAAAAACTTAAAGATTTTATCTTAGATTAAATGTTTATAAACTCCACAATGTAGGCTGAAAGATATGGCAGTTAGACAGAAGGATAGAAGAATATGGACTGATATCCATATTCATATACATGTATACTACTATAATTTTATTTAACTCTGTCCCATTATGTACTCTACACATGTGCACAGTTATATTCTCATTTCCCTGATTTAAGCTTTTTTAATTGTTATTTAACTTTTTTTTTTAAAACCTAGATGATATAAACAATGTTGAACTGGAAAAAACACAGAGTTATTAAATAGTCATGAAAACCACATCTTTAATTAAAGAGAGGGGTTCAAGTATAATTCCTCAATGCCTCCAAGCAGATCTGCATGATACAAACTGGCACAGACTCTGGCTGCTCTGGCCACTGACCCCTGGGAGTGTCAACCACATGAGATTGACAGCTCCAAAGAACAAAAGAATTTGGGAAACATATACTTTTTAGGGGAAATGAGGAACTGAGTATAGTTGATTAGCTTCACAATGGCTACTAAGAAGATGTGGAGTCCTAGACTGGATTATCAGGGAGAGGCTGATACTTTACAATGGACACAAAAGGGAAAGATCCAGCCAAGAGCTGGGTTTCCTTGGAAAAGGGCTTTGACACAAAAGGTGAAACTACAGTGACAAAAAAGGTACTCAACACCCTACTGAATTAGCTAACTCCACCTAAACTAATTTAAGTCAACTGAGACTCATGAATTGGGCTTTCCTTAAAAGAGAAATTCTCATGTGACAAGGTCAACCTTGAGGTCTTCACTTTTCAAGTTAACTGAATTTGGGGGACTTTGAGATCCCACGTGGCTACACGTTTGGGGTTTTCTAGATTCCATTTTGATAACTATATATTAAATAATTGAGGTTTCTATTTATTTGAAATTTTGCTGTATTCTTTTTTTTTGAAGTTGTATCACATGTAAATGAATTAATTCATCACTATAAACAATTATGATCATCACTGTCATGGAGAGTATCCTGGATGGAGGCCCAATGGGAGAATGGTTCTTAGGAGAACATGGGTTCTTAATCTCAATCCTGTGAATTTATTTTTTTTAATTAATTAAGAATATTTTTCCATGGTTACATAATTCATGTTCTTTCTCCCCCTCTGACAAGCAATAACATAGATCATTGTTCAAAACCTAACTCTATATTATTAATATTTGCAATAGAGTGATCATTTAAAGCCAAAATTCCCAATCATGTACCCATAGAATCATATGATAAATCAAATGTTTTTTTTCTTTTGTGTTTCTACTCCCACATTTCTTTCTCTGAGGTCTCTCAGGATTGTCCTATGTCATTGCATTGCTACTAGTCCATGAACTTATTTTTTAATATTTGGTAACAGCAGTAGATTTCTATGATAATCTTAAGTATTTTGTGCATTTTAAAACATTATTCTGTGAAAGGGTTGGTTGCCTTTAGCAGACACTAAAAGAGTGCCCTCTGATTGCAAAGTGTATAGTTGGAAAATCTTGAACCCCTAAAAACTACATTACCCAAACTTCCTTTCTGTATTACCAAGAATGCTTTTCCTTTTGTCTACATTTGAGTGGTCATATTTTGTTTAAGTTCTGAGGCTCCACCTCATTCTTCCTCTTTTGCTCTCAGGATCAGGCTGGGTTAGTTTAGCAACTTTTCACGTTAGTTTTTTTATGTTAGTTTATTATTAATAAAACTTTATAAAATATAATATTTAGTTCTTATATATTAATTTTTAAATCCACAAGGGCCAGAGGAAAAAAAATGATAAACTCTTCTCTAGGCCTTCTTTTCCAGCTAATTGTTTTATTTTCCATCAGCAATTCTTCTTGATTTTTACTTCATGAATGTCATGGCCCTATATGAAGTATGCTCTAACAGCTACCTCCTCCCCTTTTACAGCTTCTATTTGTATTATCTTTCCAGTAAGGGTTGGGAAACTGGGGTTAAGTGATTTGCCCAGGATCATATAGATAAAAAGTGACTGAGGACAGACTTGAACTCAGGATCTCTCTTCTCCTGGACTCACTCTCCAATGAGTCACCTAGCTGTCCTACTAAATTTATTTTTTAAAATACAATTTTTTCAGACATTTTTCTACATCCTCTAAAACATATAACATTTGTACAATGTGAGCAGGGTACCCCAACTATGCTAGACGTCAGGGAACTATTCTAGTGTAAAATTTGGCTGAAAGTAAGCCATATGTTGATGATCAAGAATGGATTTTACTTATACTGAAGAGAAAATATAAATCAGAGAGCAATTTCGTCAGGTTTTAACATAATGGAGCACAGTAAGCCACGTAATATATTTTTCCCCTTGTAGTATACATTGTTGTAATGAGGCTCAATTGGATACAAATGGGAGTGAACACTAGAACTGATTTCATTCCACAGATAATGTCAAACCTTAAATTTCCCAAAGGGCAAACCTATAGAGAGGTAGCAATTACACTGCAACTCATTTCAGTTTTCTCAAGGATGAATGGGTTTTAGCAAAATCTTTTCTTAAAACACAGAGATGGAGGCTTTGGGGACTTTCCTAGTTCCAACACTGCAAGATTTCATGATAGACTACGGGTCACAGTGTTCCAAAGGAGGGCTGTTGCTTCTTTTTTACCCTCATTCAAGGGAATCACTAGAATTCTGCCAAGTAATATTTGAGTCCTTTTAGCTTCTCTCCTGCTGCAGTAGAGATTGTAATTGAGCTCCAGGCTCTTTCCTCCACTGTATTTACTCTTTGGAATTCTTCCCTGAAGAGGTGAAATTGATCCTGATAGACGTCAGCTGGAAGTGATTTCACCCCCCTTGTCTTATAGAAATTAGAACCTCCCGTCTGCACTTACTATATTCTAAACTGTATTTTGGAGTAATCTCCTAGCTTGCTCGCTCTCCCACCTCTACTCTCATTCCTACTTGATTATAAGCACTTCGAGGGCAGGATCTCCGTCATATTTCATCATTTCTTTGGTTCCTAGCACGGTGCCTTAGTTTTAAACCCTTAAGAAGTGCTTTTAGAGTTGAATCAGAATACCTTCTCCTACTCACTTGGCTAGAAAAATAAGATCCTGCAGTGGTGTGTGGAAGCAGAAAAGACTGTCACATTGAAGACACTTTGGCACAAGAAAGAAGTTAGGACCTACAGCTTCTAAACATAATGGATTTTCTGGGTAAGATGAGTTGGATTTGTGCAAAACTACCCCAGAGGATATCCCCAAAGAAACTTCAGCAAGAAGATATTGATGAGGAAATAAGGTATGTGGAACAAACTGATAGCAACTCAACACTGAACTCTTTGGTTAAGCAAGAAATAAAGATCCATGGGGAGTGCAGAAGCAATATGATTTATTTCTTTGTAGTAAAATATAAGTCCCTTGAAGGCAGGATCTTATTCTTATTCTGGCTCTGAATCCTTAGAAAGGATAAGTGTGGAAAATATTTTATACTTAACGAATTTTTATTGAATTGAATCTTTTGTGGACATATACTGGAACCTTGATAAAAGGCCATGGAATTACATAAGAATTTTGTTTTATTTGAAAATTATTAAGTTTATGTTTTTATATTGTATCTATAAACTATAACAGAAATAGGGTCCTAGAAAGTTTCTAAGGAGCTTAGAATGAAACTTCCATTTTTTTTTTTAGACCAAGAGAATTGACTGTCATACAAACAAAATATCAGCATTTAAAATTTAGAAGGATAGTTACAAAGCGCAACTTCTGACTCAGTCTTAGAATGCTAGTTCTTAAAGGGACCTTTGGGCATCCCTGAAACCATTTTAGAGAGCCCAGGAAGACAAAGCTATTTTCATAATGATGCTAATATGTTGTATTAACAGAGCTACTGAACAAAAAATAAAAGAATTATCCATAATTTTCAAGAGTAAAAAGGATCCTGAGACCAAAAATTTCAATACCTTAGAAGAAATCTCCTAATCTAAGATGCCAAAGCTGGACAAGATATTGTGATTACAATTTTGAAGGCGTTCATGACTAAAGTTATAGAAAAATCAGAGTATGGAGAACTCTGGGTCACAGGTTAGTAGTAACTGAGAAGAATATCTCTAGATCAGATAACTTAATTATGCTATTATATAGGTTAAAGGAAAAACAGGCTAATAGTGAGCATAATCGACCTTCTAGCTACCTCAGAAGAAAATGAAATGTTAGAGAAAAAGGGACAAGAAATAAATAACTAAATAACATTGGACTATGATTTGATATCATCATCATTCATCTCAAGAGTTTTGTCCATAATTATAAGCAATATATGAGGAGCTTGGGTTATGATTTTGAAAGAAACTCACTTTTTAATTATATTAAAGGCATGCAGGTGGTGCAAGGAATAGAGTGTTGGACTTGGAGTGGGGAAGAATTAAATTCAAATTTGACCTCAAACATTTACAATGGGTATTGTCTTGAGCAAGTCAATTAGCCTCAAATAAAATGGGGATTGCAATAGCACCTACACAAGGTTCTTGTGAGGATCAAATAAAATAATATTTGTGAAGTGCTTAACATAGTGCCTGACACACTTTAGGTACCACAGAGATTTATTAGTAGTAGCAGTTAGGTAGCATAGTGGATAAAATTCCAGGCCTGGAATCAGGAGAAACTGGGTTCAAATTTGGCCTCAAAAGCTTCCAAGAAGTGCAATGCTAGGCAAGTCATTTAATTTCATAGCTCTTCTGCTCAGAGTTGTTAATAAGACAGAAAGTAGGTGTTACATAAAAAAAGGAAAAGTTTATTATTATTGCATTTAGGGATATTCATTATTAATATTAACCAAAACAAATTCAATTGATATTTTAGTGTTATTTTGCTGTTGACTCATTACTTCATAATTTAATTGTCTATCAGATAGTGGTATGGGCTTATTTAAAATTATCATGTTTATATACCAAGAGTTCTAAATTTTTATTTTATGTTTTATCTATTCATGAAATTCACACATATCATAAACTAGAGAGTCAAAATGCTCATCATTTCCTAATTGGCATAGGTAGTCTTTTTGTTAATAATACATTTTAATTTTTTCCAGATTAGATATTAATAAAATTTATTAATATTCATTTTTGGATATTTTGCAATTCAGGCACCTTCTCCCTCCCACCCCTGACTAATAACCAAGAAGGCATATAATTTGAAATAGATTGTGCATATGTTACTATATTATACACATTTCAATGTCCATGATGTTGTGAAAGAAGACATGTCACTTACACTAGAGAAAAATTTATAGAGGAAAAAAAGTAAAGAATGGTTTGCTTCTATTTGCATTTGGAGTCCATCTATTACTTCTATGGTGGTGCACATCCTTTTATTTGTCATTAATCTCTTGGAGTTGTTCTGGATCCTTGTCTTGATAATAATTGCCATTCACAGTTGATCATCATGCATTATTATTGCTAAGGTGTACAATATTCTCCTGTTTTTGTTCATTTTGCATCATTTTATATAAGCCTTTCCAAATGTGTTTTTGGTGATCAGCTGTTTGTCATTTCTTATGGCACAATAGTCTTCCATTATAAACATATACCACAACTTGTTCAGCCATTTCCCAACTGATATATATCTTTCAGTTTCCAGGTCTTTGCCACCAGAAAAAGAACCTCTATAAATACTTTTTTTTAGGTAGGTTCTTTTCCCTTATCTTTAATCTCCTTTGCCTATAGACTTTGTAGTGATATTTCTGAATTAAAGGGTATGCAGAGTTTGATGGCCCCTTGGTTCCAGATTGTTTCCTCACAGCTCCACTAGTAATAAGTTAGTGTCCTGATTTTTTTTATACCCCTTCCAACGTTTATCATTTTCCTTATTTGTCAATTTGATTTGTATGAGATGGTATCTCACAGTTGTTTTAATTTTTATTTATCCAATCCAGTGATTTGGAGCATTTTTTATTATGAATAAGAATAGTCATTAAATTAAAATTTCTTCATATCCTTTGATCATTTGTCACGATAAGTGCTGTGTATTTTTATAACTTTTACTTGGTTCACTATATGTTTGAAAAATGAAGCCTATGTCAGAGAGAATTCCTATAAATATTTTCCCCAGTTTGTTGTTTCCCTTCCAAATGTGATTGCATTGATTTTATTTGTGCAGAAACATTTTTAATATAATGTAGTCAAAGTTATCTATTTTACAAATCATAATGTTCTCTCTGTCTTATTTTGAACTAAATTATTTCCTTACTCATAGGTCTAGCAGGTCGACTATTTTGTGTTCCCCTAATTTGTTTATGCTAACATCATTTATTTCTAAATCAAGTATCCATTTTGACTTTACCATGGTATATGACATAAGGTATTGATCTATACCTAATTTCTGCCATAATAATTTCCATTTTTCCAAGAAGTTTTCGTCAAAGAGCAAAGTCTTCCAAAAGCTTGGATCTTTGGATTTGTCAAACACTAGGTTAGTATGATCATTTACCAATGCATATTGGGTGCCTAATCTATTCCAATGGTTAGATACTCTGTTCCTTAGCTAATATCAGATTGTTTTGATAGTTGCTGCTTTATTATGTAGTTTGAGTTCCAATACCACTGAGCCACCTTCCTTCATAATTTTTTCCCATTAATTCACTTGATATTCTCTCAGTCTTTTTTCTTCAAGATTAATTTTATTATTTTTTTCTAGCTCGTTGAGATAATTTTTGGGTAATTTGATTGGTATGGCACTGAACAAGTAAATTAACTTAGTGTAGTAAAGGAGAAAGGGGTGATAGAAAGAAAGGAGAGTAAAGAGCCAGAGCCCCAACAGGCTGCCTACTTGAGCACCAGCAAAAGGATTCCTCTGCCCATTTATGGGCAAACCCACTCCAGGACTTCAGAAAAAGGAACCCTGGGAAGAGTAGGGAATGCTGGGGGGATGTAGTCCCCTTGTACAAAATTCCATTTACACATTAGGAAGAACTGTCATTTTTATTGTATTGGGTCAGCCTATCCATAAGCAATTAATGTTTTTCTACTTGTTTAGATGTGACTTTATTTATGCAAAAAGTGCTTTATAGTTGTGATCATATAGTTCCTATGTTCGTCTTGGCAGGTAGATTCCCAGGTATTTTAAATTGTTTACAGTTATTTTAAATGAGACTTCTCTTTTGATATCTTAATGCTGGGCTTTCTTGGTAGTATAAAGAAATGCTGCTGATTTTTGTGCGTTTATTTTTTATATTCTGAAACTTAGATAAATTTGCTAATTGTTTTAATTAATTTTTTAGTTGATTCTCTAGGATTTTATAGATGTACAATCATAGTCTGCCAAGAATGATAGTTTATTTCCTCAGTTCTTATTGTAATTCCTCCAATTTCTTTTTATTTCTATAACTAGCATTTCTAGTATAGTATTAAAAAGTGGTGTTATTGGGTATCCTTATTCCATTCTTGATTTTAATGGGAAAGCTTCTAACTTATCTCCATTATGGATAATCTTTGCTGATGGTTTTAAATATATGCTACTTTTCATTTTGAGGAATGTTTCATTATTCCAATGTTCTCTAGTGTTTTTAATAGTAATGGATATTGTGTTTTGTCAGAAGCTTTTTCTGCATCTTTTGAAATAATCATATAGTTTGGGTTGGTTTTGTTATTGGTACTTTCAATTAAGTTGATTATTTTCCTAAAATGAACTATACTTGCATTCCTGGTATAAATTTTGTCATGGTATATGATCCTTATAATATATCACTTCTTGCTATTATTTTGTTTAATTTTTTTGCATCAATATTAATTAGGAATATTGCTCTATAGTTTTTTTTTGTTCTTCCTACCAATATCATATTTGTGTCATAAAAGGAATGTGACAGAGTTCTTTCTCAAATTTTTTCTGAATAGTTTATATAGTATTGGAATCAATTGTTCTTTAAATATTTGGTAGAATTCATTTGTGAATCCCTAGCCTTGGTACTTTTTTCCTCAGGAAATTCATTGATAGCTTCTTTAATATCTTTTTCGAGATGAGATTGTCAAAATATTCTATTTCCTCTTCTGTTCATCTGGGTAATTTATATTTCTTTAAATATTAATCTATTTCACGTAGATTATCAGCTTTATTGGCTTATAATAGGGCAAAATAACTTCCAATAATTGCTTTAATTTCCTCCTTATTGTTTGTAATCTTACTTTTAATGTTTAATACTGTAAATTTGTTTTTTTATCAAATTAATAGTTTATTTTATTGAATTTTTCATACACTTGTCTTATTAGTTCAATCATTTTCTTACTTTCAATTTTATTAATCCTTTGATTTTTAGGATTTCTAATCTGGTAAATAATCAGAGGTTTAACTTGTTCTTTTTATATTTTTTAATTATATGCCCAATTTATTTTTTTGCTCTGTCTTTGTTTTATTGAAGTAAGCATTCAGAAATATAAATTGTCTACTAAGTCCTGCTTTGGATACATGCCAAAGACTTCGGTATGTTGTCTCCTTGTTATGATTCTCTTGAATGAAATTTTGATTGTTTCTATGTTCTTTAACCTAGTTATTTTTTTTTCTATGACCCTTACCTTCCGTCTTAGAGTCAATACTGTGTATTGGCTCCATGGCAGAAGAGTGGTAAGGGTAGGCATTGGGGGTCAAGTGACTTGCCCAGGGTCACAAGCTAGGAAGTGTCTGAGGCCAGATTTGAACCTAGGACCTCCTGTCTCTAGACCTGGATCTCAATCCACTGAGGTACCCAACTGCCCTACCCCCAACTAGTTATTTTTTAATGTTATTTATTTTTCAATTAATTTTTAGTCTTCTTTTCTCCAGTCCTTTGTTCAGTGCAATTTTGATTGCACTTATGGTTTGGAAAGATATTTTTACGTTTCTGCTTTTCAGCATTTGATTGTGAGATTTTTATGTCTGATTATATGAATAATTTTTTGTGAAGGTGCCATAAACTGCTGAGGAAAAGTTATATTCCTTTCTGTCTCCTTTTAGTTTTCTCAAGAGGTCTATCAAAATCTGGCATTTCTAAATTCTGTTCACTTTCTTAATTTCTTTCTTGTTTAAATTTTTGATTTGCTTTTTATAATTCTGAAAGAGGAAGGTGAGCACCCTCTACCAAATGGTCTTGTCTATTTCCTCTTGCAATTTAAGAATTTCTCTTTTAAGAATTTGGATGATATACCATTTAACACATATATGTTTAACATTGATTTTACTTTACCTGTTCTTTTATCAATATGTAATTTCCTTCCTTAAATATTTTAATTAGGTCAATTTAATTTACCTGAGCTGAGCTAAATTTAATTTAGCTGGGCTGAGCTAAACTTAATTTAGCTGAAGCATAGTAGATTTTGCTCCAGACTTTTACTTTACTCTGTATCTGTGTGTGTTATTGGTTTAAATGAGTTCCTTGTAGACAGGGTATTATGGATTCTGATTTTTTTAAAGCCTATAACTTCTGTCTTGGAGCCAATTCTCCATATTGGCTCCAAGGCAGAAGAGTGGTAAGGGTAGGCAATGAGAGTTAAGTGACTTGCCTATGGTCATACAGCTGGGAAGTGTCTGAGGCTAGATCTGAACCTAGGACCTCCCGTTTCTAGGCCTGGATCTCAATTCACTGAGCCACCCAGCTGCCCCTATGGATTCTGATTTTTAATCCACTCTGCTATCTTCTTCCATTTTATGGGTGAATTATCCTATTCACCTTCACAGTTATAACTATTTACTGTGTGTTCTCCTCCATCTTATTTTTCGCTTGTTCATCTTTCTCTTTCTCTCCTTTCAGCTTTTCCCTGTTCACAAATGTTTTGCCTTTTGTTTGCTTTGCTCCCCAAGTTTCCCCTCCCTTTTTTCTGTCCCTTCTCTTTTTTTTTCCCCACTCATCTTCTTATTTCCCTATTTGGCAAGAAAGATTTATATACCTAATTGTTTCTATTATTCCCACCACATTGTACCAATGCTAAAGAGAGTAGGGTTCAAGCATTTTCTGCCACACACACACCGGTCTTCCTTTCCGCTGTATTGAATCTTACATGCTGCTTCATGTGAGATAATTTACTCCAATTTTCTTTCATTTTCTCTCTTCTCATTGTATTACTCTTTCTTATCCCTTGATTTTTAAACATATCATCCCATCACCATATTCTGCTTAATCCCTGCTCTCTGTCTACAATATACTCAAATTCATTGCCCTAATAGTGACAAAGTTCTTAAGTATTTTTGCTCCCTTAACTATATAAAGTATTTTAGGTATTTTAAGAAATTTAAGCATCATGGTTATCTTACACATCTTAGTTATCACCTTCTTACTAGTAATGCAATCAGTTTAATCAGTTTAATCACTGAGTACTAAGTGTCTCTTCTACTAAAGAAATCTCAAGTATCCTAGGTACCCCTTTCTCCTGCAAGGATATGATTAGTTTAATCCTACTTATTTTTTTGAGTTTTTTTAAACTTATTTATGCTTCTTTGGAGTACTGAATTTAACCATTGAATTTTCTTTTTAGCTCTTGCCATTTCATCAGGAATTCCTGGAATTCCTCTATTTCATTAAATAGCCACTTTTTCCCCTGGAGTATTATGTTCAATTTCACTCTATAGGTGATTTTTTGGTTGTAAGCCTTTTGTCTTATAGAATATCATATTCCATATCTTCCAATTCTATAATTTTTGAATTATTCTTTCATTTTTTTTTTCCTTCCTGCTGCTTGTTGTATTTTCTCTTTGGCTTGAAGGTTCTACAATTTGGCTATAATAGTCCTGGGATTTTTAATTGGGGGTTTTATTTCATGAGGTGATCAGTAGTTTCTTTCAGTTTTTTGTGTTGCTTTTTTTTATTCTTCTTTTAAAAAATAACAAGGCAGTTTTCCCTGATAATTTCTTTCAACAGGGTATCCAGATTCTTTTTTTCTGATCATGACTTTCAGGCTAACCAAAGACTCTCAAAGTGATCTCTCCTCCATCTATTATGCAGGTCAGTTGTTTTTCTGATGAGAGATTTTAAATTTTCTTCTATTTTTCATTCTTTTATATTTATTGTTTCCTATTGTCTCATGATGTCATTTTCTTCCACTTGACCAATTCTAATTTTTAGAAAGCTGTTTTCTTCTTTGAGGCTTTGTACTTCTTTTCTTAGAGAGTTATCTTCTTGTGTGATGTATTGTATTTCCTTTTTTTTTTTTGGAAACAATTTTCTTTAGGAGGTTTTTGTTCCAAGCTGCTGATTTTTTCTATCATTTTATTTATTTTTAAATTTTCTTTTAAATTTCTTGGTTTTTTATCCTTTTTTTGAGGTCCTCAAGGGGTTCATTTTGGACTTATTATCTTTTCACATTTTTCTTTCAGGGTTCACATGTTTTGATTTTTGTATTCATCCCTTATGAGTTTATATTTCGTTTATCTCACTTATTGAAATTTTTTCTAGCATTAGGCTTTTTCACTGTTTACTCATATTGAAGTTATTTTTCTCTTGATTTTGTCTATATGCTGGAGCTTAGCTCCATTTTTTGAGGGGAGAGAGTATTGTCCCTCTCTTGTACTGTGACTGGGATGAACTCAGCTGTTGTGGTTTCAGATTGATAACTCTACAGAGGCAACCTGGTTAGCTTGTTACGGAAGGTTGTAACTATTCAGTTCAGATGGTTCAAGTTGGGTTCTCCCAATCCTGCCAAGGCTGGACCTTGTTGTTCCTCCAATTGCTGCCTATTGTAAGGATGGGGGATGGGACAGGCTCTGTTAATTCTTATACTATGCTGGATCACACCTGGCCTCTGATCTATGTGGACTATGCAGGCTGCTTTCTTCCTACTGCTGCTTGTTCTGTATTGGGTTGATTTCTGCTCTTACCCTTCTGAGGCTGTGGTCCTTCTCCTGTAGTTTTCACCATATTGTCTAGGATTTGATGATAGTCTTAGTTAAACTTATAAAGGTCTGATTATAGGCATTGTGACAAATGAAATCACTTTAAACTACTTATATAGTTTTCCTTTGTCTAAAATCTTGACCAACTTTACTTCTAAAACATTCCTTTCTTTTTTCTTTTTTTCTTTAGAATATTTTTCAATGGTTACGTGATTCTTGATATCCCCCATCATCTTTCCTCCCCCCCTCCCAAAGCCAACAAGCAGTTCCACTGGATTATACATATATCATTTTTCAAAACATATTTCCATGTTATTCATATTAGTAATACAGTGATCATTTAACATCAAAACCCTAATCCATATCTCTTTCAAACTATGTGTTCAATCATATATTTTCTAATATATTTTTCTAATGCATTTCTGTTCCCACAGTTCTTTCTCTAGATGTGACATTTCTTTCTTTAAAAAAGAATAAAGAGGAGTAATTAGATAATATAGTGGATTGAGTGCTAGACCTAGAGTAAGAAGGACCTGCATTCGAATTTGGCCTCAAAGGCTTCCCAAGCTGTGTTACCCTGGGCAAGTCATTTAACTCCAGTTAACTAACACTTACTGTTCTTCTGTACTTAATTATCAATTCTAACACAGAAATAAGGGTCTTAAGATAATAAAATAAAGAAGAATAAAGAGTAAGGATAGTGATAATGTGATAATTTAGTATATAAGAAATCTATCATTTATCAGATCTATGTGTGGGTGTGAAACATATTTTGGGGACTTCTTGCTAGAGTGGTTGGTGAGACCTTACTGAGAGAAGGAATCTTCCAATT
Source organism: Gracilinanus agilis (assembly GCF_016433145.1). Classification (NCBI taxonomy): domain Eukaryota; kingdom Metazoa; phylum Chordata; class Mammalia; order Didelphimorphia; family Didelphidae; genus Gracilinanus; species Gracilinanus agilis. The sequence continues at coordinate 186,780,916 of NC_058135.1, read as the reverse complement.
GAAAAGTTGAAATAACAGGTCCTTTAGCAATGCATAGTATTAAATAAATGCTGAATCCACATTAATTCACTTAAAATTCCTTCAAATTAATAGTATATCCTCAGAGTAAAATAGTGTTATAGGAGATAGATAATTGGCCTTGAAGCCAGAAAGAAAAGACCTAGCTTCAAATCCTAAGTTTTGTGACTTTGAGTAAATCACTTAAATTCTTTGTGCTCTAAAACACTCTTAAACTATAAATTACAAAGAAGAAACAGTTAACACCAGAACTGGTAGCTAGAATTTCCTCATCTGGAATTTCCCCATACCATTTAAATAACAGATCTAGTCTTGTTCCTCTCCTTATAGGAGATATTCATAAATTCATAAGAACAATTAATTAGAATGTAGCCCAGAGACCACCAATTTGTCCTCTTTATCCGATATGAGTCAGCATCCCTGAAAAGTGTAGCTTAAATATTTCTCACAAATGACATTTCACTTCCTCACAAGGTAAACTTTTCCATTGCCAGTCAGTGTTAAGTACGTTGTGTAATAGAAGGAATATCAGTTTTTGAGTCAAAAAAACTGAGGTCAAATTTAAATCCAAAATCTCACATTTCCAGACCCAGTTCTCAATCTACTGAGCCATCTAGCTGCTCCCCTGCCCTTAATTTTCCCCCAGAACCAAGTAGATTTAGTTGTTTCTCCAAAAGTTTTTATTTTAATTTTAAACTCTTACTTTCTATCTTAGACCCCAACAATATATAGTGGTGCTAAGGCAAAAGAGTGGTAAGGGCTAGGCAATGGATACTAAGTGACTTGCACAAGTAGGAACTGTCTGAGGGCAGATCTGAACTCAGGACCTCCTGTCTCCAAGCCTGATTCTCTATCTAATGACTCACCTAGCTCTCTCATCTTAAAGCTTTTTGAGGAAGAAGTAAGTATAACTAGAATAGTCTATGGATTTGTGTGTGTGTGTGTGTGTGTGAAGAAGTGAAACACTATTTTGAAATGTCACATTTTGAGCTATTATATCCTCCTGTCAATAATCGCTTTAGCATTAATTGGACCATATGCAGAATGTAGGAAGTAGATAAATACAGTTGTCTAAACACCCACAGATGGGCGTCTAAAAATCTATTTGGAGACCTTTTTTTTTTTTCTCTCCAACATATACTTGTGTCTTTCTTTTCCTTATATCCATAGCAATGACAGTGTATAAATATTAGATTTAAAGGTCTGTCTGCTTTTAATCTCTTCAGTGATTTGTATTAAGGGAAAAATGTATTCCATAGAACATTCTTGGACTGCCTGTGCCATAGATTTTGTAGATGTGAAATGGGAATAAGGAAATTTGTCTCTTCCTTCTCCGTCTCTCTCTCTCTGAGGCTATATAAGGAAGAATAGAGGCAGTTGTAGCTCAGTGGTTAAAAGTCTGGTCCTACTGTCAGGAAGACCTAAGTGCAAATCTAGCCTCAGACATTGCCTAGTTGTGTAAACTTGGGCAAGTCACTTACCTTCTGTATGCCTACAATGCAGCTAGCTGATTCAGTGAATACAGTGATGAGACTGGAATCAGGAAGTCCTAAGTTCAAATTTTACTTCAGACAATTACTAGCTGTGTGACCCTGGGCAAGTCACTTAATCTTTTGTCACAAAAAAGATGACAGCAGCAGCAACAACAACAACAACAACAACAACAACAACAACAACAACAACAAGAGATAGGTAGCTAAATTATTTCAGGAAAAAACTTAGGGAGGACAATCAACCTTTAAGTGCCCCATTTGCAAACATTTTGGCAATTACCCTATCCTTCCCACTTTCTAATCTTCACTGCCTATTCATTTCTTTCCTAGTATTTACAAACACACCCAGATCTTCCCCATCCTTAAAATAATAAAAAATAAAATAAAATCCCAAATCCTTCATTTGGTCAATTAATCCTATCCATCTTCTGCTATCTCCCCTCCCCTTCATGACTAAATTCCTTGACAAAGACATCTACCATATGTACCTGTATTTTTTTTCTCTTTCTCTCTCTTCTAAAAATCCAGTAAGCAACAGACTTTTATTTGCCAAATCTAATTGCCTCATCATTTGATATTCCAGTCATGTACTCCTAAATACTTGTTATTGAGTCATTTCAGTCATGTCTAACTCTTCATGAGCGATAACTCTTCATAATCCCATTTGGTGTTGTTTTGGCAGAGATAACTGAAATGTTTTGCCATTTCCTTCTACAGCTCATTTTTCAGATGAGAAATGGAGGCAAACAAGGTTAAGTGACTTGCGTAGGGTCCCATAGCTAGTAAGGATCTGAAGCAAGATTTGAACTCAAAAGATGAGTTTTCCTGACTTCGGGTCTAGCATCTTTTCCATTGTGGCAACTAGCGGTCCTCCAGGATGCTTACTCCTCTCTAAGTTTCTGTGATACCACTCTCTCCTACCTATACTTACTTCTTTGATTATTCTTGTTTGCTTTGCTGGATCTTCTTTCTTATTATACCTAATCATAGGTATCCCTCAAAAGTCTGTCCTAAGCTCTCTTTTCTTTACCTTCTATATCATCTTGCTCCATGATCTCATAAGTTCCAGTGGACTCAGTTAATGTCTCTATGCAGATGAGTCCCAGATTTATAAAGTACCCCAAATTCTCTTGAACTGCACTTCCATTTAATCTAGCTTAATCTAGAACTCCTATAGTTTCTCAAATTCAATATGTCCAAAACAAAACTGATGGACTTTGAGAGTACCACCATCTTCCCAGTCACTGAGATCTATAATTCAGTTCTTCACTCTTATTTACCCCAGGTATCCAATCCATGACAAATCTTATCATTTTTGACCTTCACAACATGGCACACATCCATCTATTTGTAATGACTCCTAGCCATAAGCTTAGTTTAGTCTTTCTCCACCTCTTACCTGGCATATTGTAGTAGCGCTCTATATGATTTCCCTGCCTAAAGTCTCTATCCATTCCAACCCATCATTCTCTCAGCTACTAAAGTGATTTTCCTATTACCGTGGGTACCACCATCCTTCCAGTCCCCCAAACTTGAAAATGGTATCATTTGTTGTTTCTCACCCTCCACATATAATGTGGGTGAAAAAGGCCCTACTCCCTTATATGAGGATTAGATTTTAATGTTAGCAGTAGAATTGAGATAATCACAATTGTAATTCTAAGATAGTTAGCATAAGTCATGATTTTAGTAGGTTTTTTTGTGATTATTTTAATATAAGTATTAAGGTTTTAACTTAAGCAAAATAACTGCTTTAGCATAGGCTTTAGTGTTAGTCCCGCCCTTCAAAGTTGCTATATCATCCATCCTAAGCAATAATCAATCATGGTTTTGAAATAGGCCTGACCCAGGGTTCAAAGCCTGGTACCACCCAACACCACCCACTCTTTTCCTTTGCATCACTACTCCAGGCTCTACCACTCCACTTTGCCCATTTATATCACTACTTCCTACAGAACAGCTCATATCCTAGTTTTTGTAGGAGACCTTTCTTGGGCAGTTAGATGTTAATGCTTCCCCTCAAATTACCTTCCATCTACTCTGTATATCTCTTATATGTAACTAGTTATTTACATATTGAATCCTTATGTTTGAATGTGAGCTCTTTGATGCAAGATCTAATTTGATTTTATTAAATTATCAGTACTTTGGGTACTTGGAATATAGTTAGCTGTCAATAAATGGTTATTGACTAAAAGAAATAAAATTAATTACTGAAATAATTCAAAATTGTTTATTTTCTTTTCCTAATAGAATATAAGGAAAATGATTGAATTTTCTCTTTAGATTCAAAATTGTGCAGGTTTTCAAGACTATCATGAATAATAGTTCTCATTGGGAAAGCTTACAGATATAGAAGTAAAAGGTATGGCAAAATTTTGTGTTCACAGAAGCATGATTTTTTTTAAAACATAAATTATACCTATCAACTTCTTTTCTTCATTTAATTTTCATCTTTTTTGTGGACAGCTGGAGGAAAAAAATCTGGTTGCTTGAATATTTCAGTTAATTATATTCTAGTTCTTTGATATTTTACCATATATTGACTGGAGTGGGGATGATCACTGTCCTGAACTCAAAGAGCATTTGGTACTTGGGACTCATGGCTAGAGAGCTCTCAAATAGAAATAACAGATATAGAGACAAATATTAATCTGAGTCATCTCAAGTAGATCTGTACAGGGCAAAGCTAAAAATTTGAAAAAAAAATCCAGAAAGCATGGAAACTAGAAGCCCATACCAAGAGAATAACAGCTTTATATGATCCAGGTATGGTGTTAATGAAACTGTTAGACAGTTGGTGTTCTTGGAACTCTGTGGGCTGCTTTATATATAGGCATCCTTACTGTAGACTTCTATAGTTGGTGAGTTCCAGACAATCCCACACAAGATCCCAAATTTAACAAAGGATTCAGAAGTCAAGAAGTAAATTGAGAAGGAAGTAGTTTTGGTTATTAAGAGGGAGACCCAAAACATTTTTTGAGTAGATTTGCCTATAATTATGGTGTATGAAGTAAAATAAATAATATAAAAAAAGAACATATTTCACCTACTCTTTTCTTTTTCTTCTGCTGATTTCCCCTTTCTCTAGTAGTTTTCCTGCTGTCCATATGTTTTCTGAATCAACACATAATTATAATCACTGTGTCCTAAAGTGTTATAAGGCAATTATTCAAAATCAGATTTTTCAGTGGGATGCAAGGAAAAGAAGGGTGTTATGGTGAATTGGATAAAGGGAACCTGACTTCAAGTCTTGTCTCTGATACATAATAGCAGTCATATATGACCATAAACAAGACATTTTACTTTCCATTGCCCTCTAGACCAAACTGTTGGGAGTTGCCTATAACAATGAAATTGCTGTGGGAGAGTGAATCCTGGTTCTCACCTAAAGAAATGGAGTCTCAGATGCTGTTCATCAAAAGGCATGAAAGTGTTTATTTGAGGATGATACAGATAGTGTGTGTCTAAAGCAATGGAATAGCAATAGCAAGGATTAAAGTTGCTAGATTTGTCAAGGGTCTGGGGGATTGCCTCCTCCCATTCTTGGAAACTCTCAGCTTTTCCTTAGAATGTTCCTTCTTTGGGCATTTTTGGGGTACTTAGGGTTAAAACCCCAGAAAAGGGGCATTGAGGATGTAGACACTCTTTCAAGTGGAGGTGTATTTTAAGGGTCTGCACATCATAAGTTGGACTTTAGGGCACAAAAAGAGAAATGGGGTATGTGCAGGGTTTGGAGAATTTCTCCTAATTATATTTTCCCTTTAATGCAAAGATCCCTAGTGCACCTGTGTGATATTCCCTCCTATATCCTGCTTAACATCACCTGGCAACCATCACGATATCTCAGGTGCCCTCATAGACAGGCTTGGAATGTTAGGCATAACAATAAACAGAGCCAGTAATAAATGTTATGATAGAGGGGAAAGAGAGAGTCTATATGGGGTGAGACTCTCTTCTAGCTCTCCCCTCCCACTGAATATGCACTGCGATAGACTTCAAGGGGGTATCACCCCAAAACTGGGTGACCTGGATGGTCGTGCTACCCCACAGGAGTTGGGGGCAAGCCTTCCCTAGAAGATGAGGTATGGGGGACCCCATCTGATTCTGAATGAGGGCGGGGTTCACACAAGCCTCCACTTCTCCCCCAGATCAGTCAACTTTACATCAGGTGGTCTGGCTTCAAGATGGAGGCAGCCAGACCAAGCTGTGATTCCCCTCCGCTTGTCTCTCAGGCACTCTGGAATGCTATCTGAGGGATTGGGGAAAGGGGTGAAGGGCAGAGGGATTTTGGGGTGCCCTCTTCTCTATTCCTTTGCAGTCTATCACTTGGGTGGGAACCTTTGGAGTTCCCACTCCTAAGCATCTCCCCTCACCTCTTCTCCTTCAGTTTCTATTTCTATTTCTATAACTGCAAGTCAAACTGGAAAGGGTCTCTCAGCAAGGTTGGGTAATGGGAGAAGGAGCCTAGAGATCGCTCCCAAAATGGAGTCTGAACACTTATCTAATTCGATGATTGCTGCATGAGAAGTGATGGGGTGCCTTTGACCAAGGAATCAGGGTTTCAATGTCCAAAGAAAGATCCTCAGGAAGCCCTCAGGACTGGATTCGAGCTGGGATGTTCTCCTCTTCCTTCTCTCAGTCCTCCGCTGGAAGTTCTCTCCTTCTTCCTCCTCCTCCAGAGAATTATCCAGAATCCCTTCTCGTCTTAACTATCACCAACTGTCACCAACTGTCAGCCACTCCTTCTCTGGCTCCTCCTGTCCCATCCGCCTTGCACAAATCTCATTCTTATATAGGCAAGTTCATATCAGCTGGGATGAAGGCACAGGAAAAGCATGGGGTGGTATATACTTTTCTACAGTCAATTTTGCAATATTTGCTAACTGGGTAAAAACCTAGGATCTCAAAGCATTGTGTCCCATCTCTGTCACTGCCCACCCCAATCAGAATCATAGGTCCAACGTCAAAATAATAAGGCAAATGCTTCATGACATGAAAATGGTTCATCCTCTATTAGCATTATCCCAATGTGGTCATGGCTAATTTCAATAAGTAGTAGGTTTTTTGCCCCCAGAATATTTCCCTATGAGCCAAATTGTAATAACAAAAAGATAAAACTCTTATCAAATCACAGCTGAAAACTATTTTCAGTATATTTGCTAAGGAGGGTGAAATCACACTCTTTCTTCAATATCCACTTTAATGCCATTTTGTTTTACATCATTGATATCAATGGCAACAATAATATATCTCCATTCATTGTTCTTAATTTAGGAAATAAGTTAAAAAGAATAAAAACGGCTATCTCCTGTTCAAACCATTTATTCTGTGATCCTTGGTATTTAATTTGAATGCTCAGGTTCACTGTGTTCTATAGTTAGGCAGGTTGTCTCTTAAGACATGTAGTATCTGCAGTTTAAGGCTGAATGGGGCTCTAGACAGGAGTTATCATTTGGAAAATAATAGGGATAATAGGATGGATGCTCCATTTTCTCCTGGAATGATCTGGCTTTCTCAATAGTCAAATAGTTAAATCACTTGAAAACGCACTCACTGCCTTGTAAAATGGGTGATGTCCCCTGTTATTGGCAAATCACCTCATTCTAAAGAGGTGTTGATCGTGTATTTAAATATAAGAAACTTCCTTGATCCCCCTCCTTCAAGCAGAAGAAATAAATATAGGATAAACACATGAATGACCCATTATTTATTTTCTATTTCATTTTTAATTTTAATCCTGGTCACTTTTTTTAAAATTTTAAGAATAAAAAAAGACAATAAGAGTTTAATATAAGATGCATAGATTGAATTTGGAATAAGAAAGCCTTGCTTCAAATTCCAGCCATGATACATTTATTAATTCTGACACAACTCTGGGCAAGTCACTTCACAAATATGGGCCACTATTGCTTCATGTAGATTAAAGGAGTTGGGATTTATTTAGAATAGAATAGAGATTTCCTGGATTTCTATTAAAGAAGACATTCTTTAAGGTCCCTTTAGCTCCATGAATTTTTTCTTTGAGGAATTATAGTATTTTTATTGGAGAAGCTAAAATATTCAGATATTATAATAACATAATGAGTTATTGAACAGCCCTCATTATGTTACTTTGTCAAAACATGAAGATTATTGGTTTGTTTTTCATTCCTTCTCCATAAAGCAGGTATGATTTGTTAAAGAAAGTTTAAAAGTGATCACAAAGTATTTAATTTCATGTCTTTAAGCTCTTTGATTTCACCACTTACAGTATCAGAGCAAAATATACTTTTTTTTGCATTTCTTCTAAGCAAAGATGAATTATTTGGCTTTTCACTTGACAATCATGCATAGATAATTTCAAGCTGCTTCTTGTATTTATTTAGCAGTTTGCACAAGAAAATTAAAGATAGTTGCTGTGTTCATGGAAGCATGTCAGCACAACCAGCCATTTGCTCTAAGAACACTGCTCTGCTCAGTTGATTTTTACCACCATTGCATTTTGAAATATAAACAACAATGTTGTTTTTCTCCCCTCAAAATAAACTTTTAAATATAATAGGACAAGCTCCCAAACCAAAAATAGTATTTTGGGATTTATTTGTTTTGTTCCCCACAGCAAAATCATTAAGAGTCCTACAATACCATTTTAATAATTATTGCAAACTGGGTTTATGAAAATAGCCAAGAGACGAGTCAGAATGAGAATACAGAGTGAGACAAGGCAGGACCCACAAAATGAGATCCATCACCAATACTGTAAACTAATTTTTGGGGAAGATAATAATTGGGGAAACAAAATATTTAGTATGAAGAGAAATGCTTTAAAAAAACTAAGATACAATAGTGCCTAGAATTATATACAGATTTTACCAGGTGACTTGGCAATATAAAAAAAAGCTTCTATGATTTTGGATTACACATCCAGAGGCATCAAATCTTGAAACTGGAAGGTAATAGTTTCTCACTATCCAATTTTGTTGTATTGCACATAGAAAACTGCATTCAATTTTGAGTACCTCATTTCTAACAAAGTATCAAAAGAAAGGAAAGATTCAAAGAGCAAAAATAATGATCTACTAGGTACTAAAGAAGCTATTTTTAAGGAAAGATGTTCAGGCCAATTCTCTTCATCCAGATATAGACTTGCAAAAAAACATGCTCCTAGAGTCTAGGGTTATATCTTGACATATGAATTTATTTAGAGATTCAACAACCCCTCACACTCTCCCAGAAGAGTCACCAAAGTTTTAATTCAAACAAGATAATTTTCATAGCACTTTATTTCTGGAAAGAATTATACAGATCATCTAATCTACCTCTTCACTTTACATAGGAAAAAAGGGTACAGATCAGATAAGTGATTTTCCTAAGATCATACATACAGGAAGTGACTAGGAATATAGACCAGTTTTCCAGATTCCTAATACGAGGTTTGTTTTTTTCACAGTGAAAGCAATCATTTATTTGACTTAAAAAGGGAAAAAAATTATGTTATCTCAAGAAAGAAGAGAAAATTTTCATTGTATATCTTCCAGGATTTTCTATTCAAATTTTTTTCTTTTTACAACTAATATCCTTTATAAATATTGTTTTCACTATTAGTATTTTTTAAAACTATAAAGAAAATGAAATGAGGATAGAGACAGAAAATAGCTATTTCTCTGTAATCAAAAGAATATGTAGATGGGACAGCTAAGTGGCTCAGTGGATTAAGAGCTAACCTTAGAGACAGGAGATCCTGATTTCAAATCTTACTTCAGATACTTTCTAGCTGTGTGACCTTGTGTTAGTCACTTAACCCCAAATGCCTAGCCCTTACTCCTCTTCAGCCTTGGAACCAATACATAGTATTGATTCTAAGACAAAAGGTAAGGAATTATAAAACAATCAAACATGTAGAGCAAGGGTTCCTAATCTTTTGTATCTGTGTCATGGACCTCTTTTGAAGCCTGGCAAAGCCATGGACCCCTTTTTCTATCATGTTTTTAAATATATAAGATAAAATGCTTAGAATTACAAAAGAAATCAATTATATTAAAATAAGGATACATATTTTTAATCCAAATTCAAATATCCTATTCACAGAACTTTTTAGAATCCATAGACCCCAAGTTAAAAATCCCTAATATGGAGGAAAATATTGCACAGTTGACCCTGGAAGGAAAAATATATAATAAAAATATTTTGTATTCATAGCAACTATACTTTCTATACTTTCCATACCGTACCAGCTACCAACACCTCTTCCAATAATCCTTAGTTTCTTTCAAGGATTAGCTTAAATATCTACCCTTCCATGAACTATTTCTTTATGTAGTCAATTGTTAATGAGCTTTTCCTACTTCATGTCTCCCATGTATATTTTTATATTTACTTTTCTGTCTCCATACTGTTCCCACTGAGTAGAATTCTGAGACACTGGGATTCTTAAACTTTTGTTTTATATCTCCATTCCAAAGCTTGCATATAGTAGGGGTTCAGAGTTTCTTGAATCACTCATCTATGTTTAAGCAAGATCAGTTAATATGTTTAATTGTGCCATAAGACAAAACAAAAGCACATGAATAAAATTTTTCAACCTTTTCTCATATTGTGATCTCCTTGTTGCACTTACCCTACCTCCAAAAGAGCAAACTGCAACCCCCCTGTGCCTTCTCTTCCTTCATAAAGGAACCACCCTGTGAGTGAAGCACACTAATGGAGTTCAGACACTAAAATTGAAGTTAATCACAAGAAGAAATGAAATTGATTTTTCATTCCAAAATAGGCTAAGGAGTAAGATTGTTTGTATTATTAACCAAGCTTTTAGAAAAAAAGCGAAGAAAAAAGAAACCCTGCCTCAAACATTGACTGTGTGACTCTCAGAACTTAACCTCTCAGTTCTCAAAGAAAGTCTCTAATTTACAGAAAGTGTGCCAACCCATATTAGTAGGAGTATCTCCATACAGGAATTTCCTATGTAATTGAAATCTTAGGCATCTTTTTTCTATCTCAGGCCCTCGAAATACAATATCAGAGTATCAAAAACGGGTCTATTTGATCACTATTGAAGTAGAAGAGGAAACGTTATGCACTGGAAAGAATTCAAAAAGAGATCCCTGAAGGAGCTGGCTTTTGATTTGGATCTTAAAGAATAGAATTAGACAAAGAAAGAAAAGATGGACTTTCTAGCCAAAGAAAACCTTGTAAACTAAAAAAAAAAAGGAAAATGTAGAACATATTTAGGACAGATAAGATTCTATTTTATCTACAGGTTGAAGTTTGTGGCAAACTATACTATGCAATAAATCTGGAAGGGTAGAGTCAAGATTAGGTGGAACATTGAACTTAAGATGGCAAAAAAAAAAAAAGTTTGTTTTTTTTCCCTACTTAGTAGGCAATGATGTGTCTAATTTGAGCATAGCTTTGAAATGATAAAATCTGTTTGAAAGGTAATTATTTTAAAGGATGAATTAGAAGGGACATAAAAGCAATAGGAAATTATTACAATGGTCAAGGCAAATGATACTTAGATGGTAGTGAAAAAATTAAAAAGGATAGATATGATGGATATCCCAGGATTAGATTACACAAGACCTGCTATAAGGGAGGAAAAAGTTAAATTTTGAGAAGGATTGAATATGAGAGACTAGCTACATCTTGGTCCTCCCAAAAAGAAATTACTAAATCTAAAAGGAAAAGAAGGTTTAAAGGAGAAAATGGCCAGTCAAGTTTGAGATGTGTTTGAATCACAAAGGCTAATGAAACAAGTAAATGGACGTGTAATTTAAGTAAATGGAGAGTTACATCTGGAGTATCAAAGAAAGGTAGCTATGATTCAGTTTGATTTGAGGGCCATCCAACATAGGACCAACTCTTTCCCCCTTTATTATTCCTGCAAGTAATTGCTTTGCTATGAAGTAAATAAGTAATTCGTTGCTCTGTTTGGGAAGATTCTATAAGTCCAAAAATATTTGTGTTATTTAAAAAGAAGATAAGGCTACTTATTATTTTAAGCTCCTGGGATATCAGCTTTAGTAAACAAATTTAATTACTTACTAATAATATGGTCATCCAGGACTTTGTACTATTTTCTGCCATCTTTTCTGTGAAGGATAAAAGATAATAGAGGGATGTTGCAGGCACATTATTTTTCCCTAAGCTGCCAGGAGTCCTGCCAATTCTTAATGTCCAAGACAGAGTCAAAAGTAACTTGAACAGCTAAAGCTGTCTGTAGAACTTTTGACAACAATTCTAAAAGTTTCTGATTCTGCATGAAGAGAAAGAAGTCAAGATTGTAGTAAGGCCTTGGTGTGCAACAAAGTTGTCATTTAAAAAGCAAATCAACAATTGAAATAGCAGTAGAAGTTATTTGCCAAATTTTTCATTAAAATACTTACTGAATTTCATTGATATGAATACTCCTTCCTTTATTGTAGATTGTATCCATCAATTCCTTTTGATTTTGTCATTCTTATATATGCTCTTCCATTAAATCTCCACTAAATACAAAGGAGACTTTTTTCTTCATGTTTTTGGTTTTTATAAGTATCAGTTCCAGACTTAAACTGTACAACTGTTATTGTTCTCTCATACAACATCTTTACCCAATAATATATTTCCTTGGAATCATTGCTTAAGCATAGGTCATCACTAGAAATATTCCATGGCCTACTCACACTTATTGTGGATTTTCCCATTATCTTTTATGTCACTTATTGTTTGATTACCCAGAGACTCAAGTGTTTCAAAGTTTACAACCAAACAATACAGCATCCCAAGAAGAAAATTTGAGTACTGAATATAGATTTTCATGTTAGGAGTATCTTTGGGTCCTCAAATACACTGCACAATCCTCCAAAAGAAATTTACTATTATTGTTCTTCCTGGTGACGTGATAGGCTATATACAAAGATGTAAAAAAAAAGGCACTTAAGAAAATAAAATTGAAAATGGAACTCATATTGGCCAAATGGACCCTAAGAATATCTGTGTAGGATATGACAGTCTTAAAACCATTGAAGTATGACATTAAAGGATAGCTCAGTGAGGAGAAGATACTAAAAGAAAAAAAATCAGACTGTGGTATGTTTTGGGACAATCCATAGAACTAGTCTAGCAGTACATTTATCTTGAAGAAGAACTTCTGGCAAATCAATTTGGTCCAGAATTATATAGGATGGAAGAGAATATACTAGATTGCTTTTGGGGAAATGGTACTATTGTTTCTGAAAAGAAGGCTCACCTTTTAATAATACACTTCCAGTAATTCTGAATGGAAATAATCTTTGTGGCAAGCTCATATGATAAGGGCCTCATTTTCAGATATATATAAGGAATTGGTTTAAATTTATGAGAAATAGAGATATTCTCCAATGGAAAAATGGTCCCAAGATATGAAATGATTATTTTCTAGGGAATAAATCTAAGCTCTCAAATTGCTATATTTCTAAAAATGCTCCAAATCACTAATATTTAAAGAAATGCAAATTAAAGCAACTCTAATGATCTCTTGCAAATTCACAGAGTTGGCAAAGTTGACAAAAAAGGAAAATGATAAATGCATAGGGTCCATAGGAACATCTGCATGTTAACTCATTGTGTGTAAATTGGTCCTCCACTGTGAATTAGTCCATATATTCTCAAAAGCAATTTATAATTATGCTTTTCAAATAACTAAACCTTTAATATCTTTTGACCCAGTGATTTTACATGGACAACAAAACTCAGCTCTTCTTGTCATGGCAAAAAATCAGAGGTTGGTCTATTTATTTGGGCCAACAGAGAAACAAATGGTAGGGGTGAATGGGCTGCATCATATTGACCCCCCCCCAGAAAAAAAAAACCTCATGAAGACAAGTAGATAATGGATGTCATTAGAAAGATGTGTGACTCAGGAGAACAAAAAACAAAAAAGTGGTCATTTCATGCAATGTGAATAATAGGTAATGAACGTATTTGGTATCAATATTATATCAAGAGACTTATAAGCAGGTTACCAAGATATTGCATAGATGCCATGTGGGGAATTCCATTCTCTTTTTATTTTTGTTCTAGTTTATATGCAATGCTTTTTTTAATGTTAATTTCGTAATATATTGGTAATTAAACTTCTCTTTACAGGATTTTTTGTATATTTTGATTTTTGTTACATGATACAAAAAATGTATGCAATTAAAGATAAACATAAAAATATGAATTTGCAGGTGTGGTAAATGAAATATTCTTATAACTCACAATTAAGTAGCTTCTCTCACTGAAATCAGGTACATAGTCTCTGAGGTAAGAAAAAGAAATCTAGTTCCTGAAGCTTGGTTCAATACATATTCTAAATCCACTAGGACCACAAGACTTAAGTGACAACTCAGAAATGAACTGTCAGCCTTTGATCTTTTGAATTAATCATTTTTTTTATTTACAGAAGTCTGATTATAATACTTTGTGTAGGTATGATTAAACCACTTAAGCAGAAACTGCATATATATATATATAACAGTTAAGAAAAGAATATTATTCTTGTTTTTATTGGCATAATAACAAGTTAAAATTTACATAGTACCTTAAGATTTGCAAAGCACTTTACATAAGTTAATTCATTTGATCTTTATAGCAACTCTATGACCATTTTACTGGTAAAGAAACTGAGACCCAGCTCAGAGATTCCGTGACTTGCCCGTGCTTACTCAGAAGATATGCCTGAGGGTAGAACTTCCACTCACATTTTCCTGACTTGCATTCCAATCCATCGTCCACTATTCTACCTGTAATTACTCACATGCCTACTTCCTAATCTTCATGAAAATCCATTTGAAACTAATTTCTATATCTTCTAAAGGAATCTCCTATGAAAAGTGTGAGGAAAGAGGCAAGTTTTTAAAGGGATATTCAAAGCAGACTATATTTTATAAAATATATTGTTGACTCAAAGGTGTGAAGAACAAAGAGTTCCTACTCCAACATGAAATCTCCAAGGCATTTATTAATATGCATTGGAGAAATAATATTATTCAACAGCCCTGTGGTAGTTATGTGACATTAAAGAAGGCCATAAATACTAGCCAAAAATGTTGGCTTCTTCATGGAAGATGGATTACATATGGTCCTAAAAGAAGAGAAAGTTCCTTTTGTAGATGATATTGTTCCCCCATGGTCACACATTAGTAAATTTAAGAAGTAGGTGGAAAAGTTGCATTTGTCCTAACTCTGAGTCTAGTACTCTCCCCACCACACCGTGTTGCCTATATCTCAGACCATATATGATTACACCTCAGTTGTCCTTTAAGTTTCCTGCAGTGTGATTCCTTATAAGCTTTATTAATCTGTGATTAATAAGCAAACAGGTCTCATGTGAGAATGTTTACAATTCTGAGATTTTTTGTATATATTAAAAATATCTTGGCATTATTGAAAGCACTTTACATTTTCATATACATAATCCAATCTGGTGAATTCCTGATATTGTTTTCAGTTATTAATTCATTGTCCATCTATACTGTCTGTCTCAGATGTATGTGTGTGTCAGTGGAATAGAATAGGTATGCAATATATAGTAATAAATGACCATAATAATCTAGTACCTGATAAACCCAAAGATCCAAGCTTTTGGAGTAGGATCTCAACATTTGACTAAAATTGCTGAGAAAACTATAAAGCAGTTTGGCAGAAACTGGGATTATACCAACATTTATACTACAAAAGAACAAAATGGATACATTATTTAGATATAAAGGTTGATATCATAAGTAAAGTAAGAAAAACATGGAAAAATATATCTATGGAAAAGGCAAAAGTTTATTTCCAAACAATAGAAAAAGGGAATTCTAGGAAGTAAAAGAGAAAAATTTTGATTACATGAAATATAAAAGCTTTTGCAGAAACAAATCTAATGAAGCCAAAATTAGAAGGAAAACAGGAACATGGGAGGAGGGGGTGTAGGGTGGATAATGGTCTCACTTTTCAAATATAGAGACCTGGGACAAATTTATAAAAATAAGAGACTTTCTCCAGTTTATAAATGGTCAAAATATGTGAACAGAAAGTTTTCAGAAGAAAAAAATCAAAGCTATGAATAATCACATTTTTAAAATCCTCAGATTAAAGAAAGGCACATCAAAAAAAACCTCTCATATACCACCTCACACCTATCAGATTTGCTAACATGACACAAATGGAAAATGACAAATATTAGAAGGGATCGGGAAAATTTGGGGCGCTAATGGATTCATTTATGGAGTTATTTTTCTCTTATTTATTTTTTCAGATTACATATCAATATAATTTAAAAAATTATTTTTGACATCTTGTAATCCATGTTCTCTCTCTTCCATCAATCTCCCTTAGAAGGAAGGTGGTATGATGAAGGTGGTATATAGGACAGCATTGACAAACCTTTTATTGATTGTGTGCCCATACTCTACCTTCAAGCTGCCTATGAGCCCTCCACAGTTCCTCAGAGAGTGGAGGGAGGAAGTGCTTATATTGGTCTGTTGGACAGAGGGATGGAGCCTATGAAAAATGACCTCAGGAACGGTGGAGAGGAGTTAGCAGAGCAGCCCCCTCCGGCACACGGGGGCACGCATGCTACATCTTTGCTAAAATGGATATAGGTTCTACATGTTATCATTTATATTTTTCCACATTTGTCATGTTGTGAAAAGAAGACATATTGTTTACACTAGAGAAAAATTCATAAATGAAATAAGGTGAATAATAATATACTTTAATCTGCATTTGTATTCTATCAGTTCCCTCCAAAGCCATGGATAATGTTTTCTGTCAGGAGCCCCTTGAAGTTATCCTGGATCCTTGCCTTATTTAGGATAGTTAAATAATTCACAGTTTATCATCATACACTATCATAGTCATTGTGTACATCTTTTTCCTCGCTCTGTTCAATTTATTTTTTATCACTTAATATGTCTTTCCAGGTTGTTATTTTTTGTGTGATCATCTTACTCATGGAATAAAAGGGTATGCACAGTTTAATGGCCTTCAGGCTTGCTTCCAGATTGCCTTCCAGAATAGTTTTATCTGTTGGTGGAGTTGTGATCTACTCCAACCATTCTGGAGAACGATTTCGAACTACATGCATGGGGCTATAAAACTGTACAAACAACGTGACCCAGCAATACCATCATTAGGTCTTTATCTCAAAAAGATCAAAGAAAAGGGGAAAGGACCTAGTTGTACAAAAAACATTTATAACAGTTCTTTTTGTGGCAGCAGAAAGTTGGAAACTGAGGGGATGCCCATGAATTGGAAATGGCTGAACAACTTGTGGTATATGATTGTGACAGAATACTATTGTGGTATAATTAATGAGCAAGATGCTTTCAGAAAAAAAAAACTTGAAAAGACATATATAAACTGATGCAAAGTGAAATGCGTAAAACCAGAAGAATGTTTTACATAATATGTTATTGTTAGTCCTGTTTTTGAAAAGCACCACTGATATCACTGGGTGATGATTTCTGAGTGGATTTAAGTAAAGCAAAGATACACGACGTTGTCAGCCTCACTTTCTCTTCTAAAGTCATTGAAGTCCAGTGGCAAGTCAAAAGTGATGACCTTAGCATCTTTGATGTCTGACCAAGCTATAAGTATTCCAAGGTGTCTACTTCAGCTGCCTTCATGAGTGGAAAATAAACTGTTCTAATCTGCCCATTCTAGCAAGGGAAGTTTTCACATGCTTGGTGTAGAAATCCTCCTAACTCATTGACAGTAAGAGCAATATTGTAAGAACAATCAGCAGTGAAAAACTTAACCATTCTGATCAGGCCAATGATCCAAGACAATTCCAAAGGACCCATGAAAAAATGCTATCCCCCTTCAGAGAAAGAACTGATAAATTCTGAATACAGATTGCAACATACTTTTTAAAAAATCTTTTATATTGTTGTATATTGTTAGTATATCTGTTGCAACATGGCTAGTATGGAAATATGTTTTAAATGATATCACCTGTATAATCAAAATAAAATTGTTTGCCTTCTTGTGGAATGGGAAGAGACAGGAGGAAGAAAAGGAATTTGAAACTCAAAGCTTTAAATGTGATTATTAGAAAATGTATATATGTAGGAAATGTTTAGCAAAATAAAATAATTTTTAAAAGTAAGGAAACACAAAGTAGAAGAAATAGCTAGGCAAACAAAGACTATGCTTAGGCTTTCCCAAGGAAACAAAGTAAATCACTACCATGTGTGTAGCTGCCACTGGGGAAGAAGAGCAAAAGGAGTTTAAGGGATAGCTATTGAAATTGCCAACCATTTTTTTTCAAAAGAAGGCAAGAAATATAAAGCACAACTTTTTTTCCCCTCCTTTTAAGTGTTGAATGGCTCTTCTTTCACATCGGCTAGTCCTCTGACTCATGCTCCCTTTCCTTCATCCTAACCTCAGCCCCATGCTAGCCTAGAAACCAAGGGACAAACCAGAACCTTCTGCTTGTATATATTCCCTTCAACAAGTGAACAGGATACATGTACCTTTTAGGTATTTTGGTCATGGTTCCGCCATCTAGGGCCAGAAGTCCACAGGGATTATATCTCTATAAGAAATCATAAGTACAGAGGCTTATCTTTAGTAAGGTCACCACTAGGTGAAGAATTATTTGGCCATAGCCTCTCATTAAAGAAGACAAAAATTGGTTTTCAGTACTTTGTATTCCTCCCCCATGTATTTTGACAGTGAGAGTGACCAAGTAGGAAAAATGGGAACAAGATGTTAGTAATCTGTGTACTACAGATACTCTGAATGTAAGATTTTTATCCAATGACTAACAAATGGACATTCAGTACTACTGGAAAAAACTAAAATCCATCAATATTGATATATCTATAAGAAAGAAGCAAGACAAAAGTAGATAAAAGGATCATTTTGGAAAGGCAAATAAAATTTAGTAAAATTTATTTCATTATGTGCCTCCCAACATCAAGAGAAATATGGAAAGTTCTGATTATTATCTTTTTTAACTTGTACCTTCAGCGAGTATGAGGAGAAAGTCAAATATGAGGATAACTGCAATACATTAGTAGTGTATGGTTTTAATTGTATAGTTGTCCTAAAATCCAGAGTTTGAAAATATTTTTGCGGAATTTAGGAGAAGAGACTTGCCAGTGCCTCGAATTGGGAAGGCTAATTTTTTTGAAGAGGGTGCCATGGAGATGCCTGCAGAAACCACACACTGCATCAAGAGATCCAGAATGAACTGAACTGAAGGAGGTTGAACACATTTATTCTGAATAATGCCAAAAGGGACTGCCCCCTAATTGGCTTTCTGTTAATGTGCCTGCCAATTATCATTTTTATTTTCTTTCTTTTTTATTTCACTCTTGTTCCCAAGTTGCTTTAATTGTCCCTTAGAAATGGCAATCTTTTATACACCTTTAGTGGGAGAATCCTTAGAGATATATGCTGGTTATTTGAAATGATTCATTGGGGGAGACTAGGCATGTTAATTTCTCAAGACTTTCAATTGAGGAGATTTCAACATGCTTGTCTCCCAATAGAATCACAGGGGGAATTGTGAGAAGGGAGTTGGTATTTTTATTTGATCAATCAGAGATTTATACTTCCCTTCCATTTGTTTTGAATTTGAGTCAATTGGCAACCAGGGGATTGATCCCACAGGCACTGCCTCCCTGGGTGGTTCCAGGCTAATTGAGGAACTGTGATTGGTTCATGGGGAGTGATGTTAGAGAGCTAGTGGGTAAAGTAAGGGTTTATAGATTAAACCCAGCAGGAAGCTAGAGGCATCATTTTCTGAGGCTGACAGACACTGAGTTGTTAGTCTCTGGATTATTAGGTTAGGAAATTCTTCACCTCCTTTCTATATTTCTCTCTTATTTTCTTTTTCTTATTAATAAATCTAACTATCAACAGTCTTGTGACTTAAGGGTTAATTACAATTTTTGGTGACCATCCATTCTAACCATTACAGTAAGTAACCATAATAGAAACTGAGACTAGACCTGTGCTTTCATTGTTTATGTAAGTACCAGATAAAGAAATTTCTTAAACTTATGTGATCAACATATTTTCTGCAACTTGTAAGAAACTTGTAGAACTTGTTGAAAGTTACCTAGAACACTGAAAGGTTAATTTACTTTCCCAGATTGTGTTAGAGATGAGACTTGTGTTCAGTTGATGATAGTTTTGAGACCAGCTCATACCGTTTCTCTGAGAATAAAGAGGTAAAACAATTATCATATATGCTTCTAAAACACACCAATGTTTATTTATTTGAACTTATGAGAAGTGGGTGTAGGGAGAAGGATGAAAAGTATGTTGGAAAATAGTCTTGCTTTTTTATTTAAAGAGAGCTCTCCATATACTTCTGGATTTAGGAAAAAAAGTGATTGCATGACTATATTTTTATACACTTCTTTATCTGAAAAAGGAACTAGCCAATGATTTTTGAAGGGAAAAAAAATGTCAGTCTATCAAAGATTAGACCATCCTGAGTCGTGTTACTCAAAATATATTCTAATGCAACAGCAAATATTACTCCACTTCTCTGTCAGTGTTCTTTTTGTGGCAAGAGAAGG
Organism: Gracilinanus agilis; assembly: GCF_016433145.1. NCBI lineage: Eukaryota > Metazoa > Chordata > Mammalia > Didelphimorphia > Didelphidae > Gracilinanus > Gracilinanus agilis. The sequence continues at coordinate 186,760,899 of NC_058135.1, read as the reverse complement.
AACTAAAATAAATGTTGTGTCCTCACTGAACTAAGAAGTTGGAAGATGTTCAACAGTGAAAAAAGCTTCTATCAAGACAATGATTTACTGATAGTCCCTTCTAAAAGTATGCAGAAGATTCTGAAGGATTCTTAAGAGAACAGACATCTTGTTTTGCATTTTGTTGTTGTTCTTATTTTTGCCTACGATGTCTTAGTTTATTGAACTTGCTTTCAGCATAGCAAAAAAAGAGCAGAGTAATTGGCAAAACAAGGCAAAATTATTGAGACATTTAAAACAATAATTCATAAAAACCTTCCCCCACAAAAAAATACAAATCAAGTCAAAATATATAGAAAAAATGATCAAACATCTTATTTGTGAAGTACTTCAATAACTGGAGAAACCAAAGATTTAGATCTCATTTTTAATAACAAGATTTAAATCTTATATGTGTGTTCAGTTTGTTTATTCTTTTCTTCTTTTTATCACTTTTCTTTTTTTTCTTTCTTTCCCTTCCTTCCTTTTTCTTATGTTCAGACAATAAGATAAACTGGAAGGGTAATAGGGGACTCCTTAGGGTGTTCTTACCACACTTGAGAACTCTTGGCAAAGTGGAGCCAACAAGAGAGTGGGTCTTCAATTCAATAAAACATGGCAGAATGCCTGTCTCTGACTCGTACTAGCTATGTTGCCTTGTAGAAGTCATTTAACCCTCTGAGTACCCAAGAAAACTATATAAAAATTAAAAATATATATCAATTACATTCACTTTATATAAAATTACTAAAACATTTTAATGATAAGTCATATTATATCTATTCCATAGATGAAGAAATCAAAACAGAAAGTGATTAAAAGATTATCTCGGTGTCATATAGGACCTCAGAGAAGAAATGAAAATAAAACCAAATTTTTAAACTTCTTTTAGCCTTTTAATATGACAAAAGGGGTGCCAATGTGAGGAAAAAAATTTGGCCTGATATTTTTACATACTTCTCTCTTCTATAGTCTCTTTCCATTTTCCTGCTCATTCATCTCAGTATTATCTCAAACCACCACATTTATAACGTAGTATTTAAACTGATTGATATCTTAAAGTAGAGACCATTTTACAGACAAGAAAGCTAAGGCCAAGTTGAACTTTAACTGTCTGGAGGTCATGCATAATATAAAACTGAATTTCCTCACAGTAACTGAAATATTGTGGGACGATCAAATGTGATAAACTTCTCTACTAACAGCAATACTATAACAATAACAATAATCCAGGACAATTCTGAGGGACTTATGAAAAAGAATGCTATCCACCTCTAGAGAAAGAACTGTTGGAGTAGGAATGCAGTTGAAAATATATGATTTATTACTTGTTTATCTGGGTATATGATTTGGGGTTTTGTTTTTATAAAATTATTTTCTTACTAAAATGAATAATATGGAAATAGGTTTTGAGTGATATTACATATATAACCCAGTGGAATTGCTTGTCAATTCCAGGAGGGGGGAGGGAAGAGGGAAGGGAAAAAACATAAATCACTTCCCTTTGGAAAACTTATATGTAAATTTGTTATTGGGAAAAAAATAAGTACAAAAAAACCCTTAATTTCCTACATACGTTAAGGATCCAAGTGGTCCTTGCTTCTTGTTTATAAAAGATGTCTTTACATTGCAATTCTTTTAGGTTTAGTTCAAATTCTCTCTCTCTCTCTCTCTCTTTCTTTACCTGTCTCTCATACTCTCTCTCTGCATTATGCAAAATACTTTGCAAAACTTGAAATATTAGCATCTATAGCTGCTACATTTAGTTCTACTAAAATGTATTTCTGAATCAAATAACTGCAAGACAAGAATGTCAAGGGGGTTGGAGGAGTTATGGACCAGAACAGTAAGGAAAGTTAGTTTAGGCAGGAGGCTACAGTGAAGATGGAAGAATAAGATGAGGCTAAAGAGAAAGTCAGGCTGTGATCACAAGGTATCTTCAAGAGTGGCCTAATTATAGGTGAGAGTTAAAGTATAAATTGTGCCTATGGGAAAGGAGTATGTTCATTACTCCTCCTGAACAACTATGTGTGTTAGTGGTGGTGGGATGCTGGTTAGGATGGCCGGAGAGAGGACGGAAGAAGGAAGGAGCAACCAACAGTCCAAAGGAGTCCATTCAGCATCTGAGCAAGAGTGCTATGAAAATAATGAAAAGCAGCAGAAAAAGCAACTGGAAAAGGAGAGGGTTGAGCTGGATTGACTCAAGGTGAGAGGAAGAAGTAACAGGGGAAGGAGGTTTTCCCCTCTTAAATTATCTTTTTAGTCCTTTGATGCTTCTCTCTCCTTCTAGGTTAAGATGTAACTCTGCCAGTTTCTTAAAAATCCAAATCTTCAGCTGCCACTTACAATTTCTGTTCAAGGGCTACTGCCAAAGAATTACTTCTTATGATATTCTACTGAAAACCTGCCTCTTTTCATTTGGCTCTAAAGAACACATCTCCCATCTCATCTGCTCAAAAGCTTTTAAAAATGCTTTTCCAGGAAACTCATGACTAACATCATTATTTTGATGTGAAAACAGCTAACATCTGTGGATTTAAAAAAAATAACATGCTTCTGAAAGAACTTCTTCCATGTACTGTACAAGTTCTATTACATCAATGCTTGTACTATTAAAAAAACCCACTCTAATCATTTTCAGTTTATGCCAAAGGAAAAAAAGGCATTAAAGCCACTGGTTCATATTTCTGTTCTCTCAAGACTGAAATTCAGAACTGAGAAACTATATCCCACAGTTGTGTCCTAGAGTATTGCATTCCTTTAGGTTTCTAGTTGATTCTGTATCTTTTTTTCCAGGAAGTGTTTTTTTTCCCTTATATTAGTCAACAAATTCTAAGAATAGGAGATTTCGAGCTATTATTATACCACACTTTCAGAATCTTGCTGCATCAAAGTATATTGAAGAAGGTATGAAATCTGAGTATTAAAAAAATCTTAAAGATGGAAGAGGTCTTATAAGTGGAATCTAAACTCCCAGAAATTGTACTAATTTTCTCCAGTTTCCGGAGAGATAGATGGTCATTTTGCTGAAACTGAAACAATTCCAAACAACTCTCTATTTAGGAGTTACTATATGCTATGACTGAGATAAGTCCTGAAGAAAGAAGACAAAATTTAAACATTCTCAACCCTTAAGGAGCTTACATTAAGTTGGGTGAAACATCTATCTTATCTATCTATCTACCTACCTACCTATCTATCTATATATATATATTTGTACACACACAAATAAAAGATGTTAGCCTCTGAGGTTTTAAGGAAAGGCATCATGTTTCCAAGTTGGGTACATGGAAAGGTTCTTTGAAACTTTGAAAGAAACTAGGGATTCTTTGAAGTAGAAATTAGTATTCAAGAAATGAGGACTATGTACTACCTCCTAAAATGAACAACTGAGTTTCATACCTGCATTTTATTTGGACTTTGTCTTGGACATATGACTGACAGTATACATAGAGAGACATCAACATTCTAGTCATTCTTTGCAGGAAGTGCTTAAGTTTTCTACCAGAATAAGAACTCTGTACTCCAGATGTGGTCTTCTCAGTATAGGATACAGTGGAGAGATTGTAATCATTCTTGATCTTGACATGATATTTCTATAAATGGATGAAAAGTATTTATTGTGTTTGCTATGTGCCAAATACAATGCAAAATACTAGAAATAATATTTGAAAAAAGATACAGTACTCCAAAAGAGTTTATATTCTAATAAAGGAGCCAACATAAATAGATGAGTGGTGGCCAGGGGAGGGAATTATTTCTGGGCTATTACAAAAAATGGCATATGGAAAAGCAAGAATATCATTTTACTCTCCCCTTTCCAGAGTGTCATTCAACAGTTCTCAGAGCAAGTTTTGAAAATACAGTGGCAATGAATACTACCACCTGGGGAAAGGGCAGAAAATTAAGAGGTGAAGAGGAGACTTCATGGTTCCAGGAGTGCAGAACAGCCTAGCCTTATTACCTCATCACTGGCATGACTTCTGGTGTCTAGTTTGTAAGATATAGCAAGTAGCCAGATAAATGAAGGGAAGAAAATTACCAGAGAAGAAGATGGGGTTGCCTCATTTCAAGGAATTCTAACTCAAGTGAAATTTGATATATTAGAATCGATTAGCATCCATCTCCCATTATCAGCTGAAATCCCCAATGTTTATCTGGGACTTTTGGCGGGGCAGCGTTATTTACTTTATTTTTCATTTGAACTGCTAAACTCACTTTGGTGACATGAATATAATTTAAGAACTTGGCCTCAGAACAACTAGATGTTTGCTACTTTTGTGACTATGGGCACACTTAAACTGTTAATCATTTTTCTCATGTTAGAAATGGAGATAATAATACCTACCTCAAAGGATTTCTCTGAGAATAAAAAGAGATAATGCATGTAAAGTATTTTATAAACCATAAATGTGTAATGTGAGCATGAGATAATTCTGTTATGGGTATTATTTATCTTGTTGTCTCAAAGTGGGCAAAATTCACCTCCCTATAACATTTATACATTGTTCATAGGACAATATAAATCCTCTTAGACATAAGTAATAAATGACATTGGATTAAGCTGTATCCAGCAAATTTATCACCTGCCTTCAACCAGAGCTCTGATAGCATTAGTCTATTAATATCAACTGGCCATTAATATCAATATCTCAATATAATCAAATTTATACATAACACCTCTAAAATTTCATGGTAAATATATAATTCCTTTCCCATGTGACAGTCCTTCAAATACTTAAAGACTGGTCATAAGCCCTCTTAGTATTCTCTCCTTCAAGCTAAATATCTCTACTTTTTTTCCCAGCTATCATCATATAATATAGTATGAAAGGCACTAGATTTGGAAACACAAGTATGACCTTGAGCAAGTTACTTTCTCTCATTCTTCTTCAGTTTCCTCATATGTAAAATGACATATTAGTTTAAATTATTTCTCAATTCCATTTTTTCCCTAAATCCTCTGATTCTTCAAGATGAATGATTCCAAAGTTTAATGTAACCATCATTCTGTTTTTTCCTAATAAGAACATTAAGGTAACATCGCCTTCTTTCCAAGCCTCTTGACACTGCCACTTCATCATAACAACCAGATCCTCAGAATTAAGGTCAAAGAAGCAGTGCCCCTTTCTGCTCTCTCTTCTTTGGAATCCTACCTCTAGATCAGAAAGAGAACTCAGAAGCCTTTTAGTACAACTTTTTTCATTTTGCAGATGAAGACTGAGGGTCAGAGTGGCAACACAACTTGCCCAAGGTCATATAGGAAAAGATGGGATTTAAACCCAGATTCTCTGATTCCAAAACCAGTTTTCTTTTTGCTTTATCAGATGGTATCTATTTTAAGCAATTTATTGTTAATAAAAGTCAGGAGTTTATTTGATCTGCATTTTTTAGAATGAGACACATATTTAGCTGAAAATTTCATCACTTTTACAGCTTATATAAGGGCCAGGTTTCTAAATCTGCATTAGAAAAGCAAAATCCCTGTTCTTTCTCTGGCCCCATAGGCTCTAGCGTACATTCCTACAGTCTTACTATTAAGATTTCTTTCTCCTTCTGTCCTCTCTCATGTACTTACCAATGATGTTTGTAATTTGAGGTTTGCAGATTCTTGTATATTATAAAACTTTATGGTGCTACAACCTCCAACCCAAATATTATCTATTTAAAAAATTTTCATTAGTAAAAATATGTTTTCCTATCATAAGCAAGGTGATGACCTGGTGGATAGGACACTGGTTCCAGATTCAGGAAGACCCGAGTTCAAATCTAGCCTCAGACAATTAATTACTATTTGTGTAACCCTGATCAAGTCATTTAAACTCTGTTTCTCTCAATTTCATCTCTAAAATGAGGATGACAATGGCAACTACCTCTCAGAGTTGAGAGGATCCAATTCAATGTTCGTAAAGCTCCTTTAGAACTATAAAACACTCTATAAATGCTTATTATTGTTTTAATTATTCTAGTCGTAAGTCCTATTCTATTAGACCTCAGTGATATCTGCATATTGTTCAGTTGTTTCAGGCATGTCCAACTCTTTGTGACTCCATTTGGTAATTTCTTAACAAAGAGATTGGAATCGTTTGCCATTTCCTTCTCCAACTCATTTTACAGATGAGGATATGAAGCAAATAGGGTTAAATGCTTGCCCAGGATCACACAGCTAGTAAGTTCCTGAGGCCAGATTTGAACTGCTAAAGATGAATCTTCTTGACTTCAGTCCTTCCTTTGAGCAACACAGCTAGTTTATTGAAACCTTAACCATGTATTTCAATACTCAGTTAAACTGCCCCAACATCTATGATGCTTTCCCCTATTACCTCAATCAGAAGATTTTATTTCCTTCTGTACATATCTACATTCGTATTCACATGGTATTTTGTCACAAATGGATAGGAACTGGATCTCTGATTTCATTGGGGTCCAAAGCACTCTGGATAAAGGAACTTCTACCATACACATCAGCACCTCTTCTGCAACTGACCACCTTAATTAACTATAACACTGAAAGTCTAGATGGCCTGCCCACATCACACAGCCAGTACTTGCAGAAGAAGCCTTGATGTCAGACCTTCTTGGTTCGGAGGGCATGCTGTCCATGAGGCTGCCTTCCATGCAGTCTCTCATACAAGTATGTTTATGTTATATTGTCTAATAGTGTAAATATTTGTGCATGGATTTCACTTTTCCTACAAAATTTAAAGCCAGTTAGAGGAATATCTTATTCAACTTTTTATATCATAGGTGCTCACTGCTTAATGCATAAGCAAATAAATACATTTATTTTCTTGTAACAAAATTTCAAAGCAACTTTTACAATCATTGATTTACTTTTCATTTGAGGTCACCAAGTTCCTCAAGAACCTAAATAGTAAACAGCTCTCTAATATCCATAAGTGGTTATCTAGACACCCAATTTTGCTTAAAGAACTTTATTAATTAATATACGGAAAAGACTTGGGTTTTTTCTTTAAATTTATTGTTGGAGAAGCCATTACTCCCTTTAGCAGTCTATTCCACTTTTGGTTCTACTCCATAAGGATGTAATAATAAGAGTTAATAATTGTGCTATAAGAAATTATGAGCAGATTAATTTTAAAAAACATGGAAAGACTACCATGAAATTAAAAAGAGTGAAATCAGCAGAACAAGAAAATAATATATAAAACAACAGAAATATTGTTTGAAGAATGACTTACATATGTCTACCTCCAGAGAACGTAATAACTCATATTTTTAAGATTGCTTTGAAGATTATAGAACATTTTATAAATATATCTTATTTAATTTTCACATCCACCCTTGAAAGTATGGGCTATTATAATCTCTACTTTATGGATGAAGAAACAGACAAACTGAAGTTAAGTGACTTGCCAAGTCACACAGCTAGTCAATGTCTGAAACTAAAATTGAATTTAGATCTTCCTCACTCCAGGTCCATTTCCCTGTTCACTGTGCTTCCCAGCTACTTTTATACAATATTTAGTATATACTGTGGTTATAATAAATCATCTCTGCTCCAGACATGCCTCTTCCTCCTGTCAGAAACCGCTTCATTTTCTGGAATCTTTCATTTTACAATCATCTGTCTTTTGAGCTAACCTCTAACATTTTCCTGATTATCATCATAGAAAAACAATCATCAAACCTAAATAAGACCCCTTCATTAAAAAAAAAATACACTTTTCCTTATCCAAATAGTGAAGCTGCCCTGTTAAGTAGGACAAAGGCCCACAAGGCATTCATAGAATGAACTAGGGAAAGTGATGAGATCCTCTTAGGATCCAGGTCAAGAAAGCTTTTACAAGGTCATTGACCTGGCACCTCTGCCCCTAGCATGAAAATCTGCTCACTAGAGAAATGATGACTTCTCTCTACTATCTGAGAGGCAAATGCCTCCCCTTCCTTGGCTATGATCTGCTTGTATCCTTGTCTCTGTATTGACTGTGAATCAGACATATCCTTAACCCTGAAATCTTATCCCTTTCATTCTCTCCTTATGCTCCTGCATGACATAATTCTTTTATTTCTACATTTGTGTGCATCAAAAATGTGCTGAGACTCATAAAAACCCAGTGGTTTTTAAATGGCTAGAATGGACTGAGATAACATCTTCCAAAGAATGGGAAGATGATGTTTGGCAGAAAATTCACCACCTAATCAAAGGAAATTTGATGAGGAAAGAAATGCCTAGATAAAACTGGGAAACATGATGTTAAAAGGAGTAATACCAATGAGCTAACAAGAACAACAATGAAGGATTATAAGATTTAAAGGTGGAGAAGAACTCAGGTGCTTACTAATTAATTCTTAGGAGAAGATAATAGGTAGAGTCGGTGTGTTGTATACAACCACATGGAGCTTAAAGAAGCCTGAAAAACAAAGTTGTGTTTTTCATTTTGTTTGTTTTCCCAGATAACCACTCTTGGCAGGGGATAGAGAGCATCATTTGACTAACTTATGTCAGACCAAAAAAAGTTGTTGGAATTCTACTCTTTAACACCATTTACATAGCTATATTTTTATTTCTAATTTTTGTGTTATCTTCCAAAGTTATTACCTTCAATTAGAAGGAGATTAATGAAGCCACCAGTTTTACTGTGTCCAAAAAACATTAGGGTATTATTTCTGTTCCTATCCCTGAGTTCATTATTTTCCCACCCAAAATCACTAGAATTACATTATGAGTTTCATTTGGGTCAATATGTCCAAAGGATCAAAGAAAGCCTTTTTATTCTGGTTATTAACTCTTGGATGGGAACGTGCCAGTCAGTCATGTGAGTTCTATGAAATGTAGTTCCATATACTTAGCAGAAAAGAGAAACCACTACAATATCCCTCTTTCTCCGTTCCATCATAAGATTCATGAACCTAGCTCAAGGATCACTCCTATTTTTCAGTGTAACAAATAATACTACTTTTTCTTCAAAAGATCTAGGTTTTTTTGTGAGGGAGGGAACATTTTTAAAGACCTACATTTATTTTTCATAGCTATATGTCATACATATTCTTTGGTACTACACACGTAGTTTTCTTTTTCTTACTTTTTTCTGTTATTGTCTTCTACTCTCTAACTACTTGACATTGATTTTAATTGCCTTACTCATCAGAAGATTTTTTTTTCTGATTTTCTTCTTGGATTATGTCTCCCATTCTGTTTAAATTTCCTTTAATAAGGCAATATAGATAAGAATTGTTCAAGTCCCTTTTCACCTTTTATAACAAATATAATTGTTAAATACCTTAGGCAGGAAAACAAACAAAGCACATCTACTTCTCACTGGAGCAGTTCCCCTGGTGTCTATAGCCTGTGGTTCTTAAGTTGAATTATAATGCTTTCATTCTGGCTCCCCAGGGTTATTCTCTCTGAACATGGTCATTGCAAATTGTTTGAGCCAGGTTGTAGGTGTTCTAAGATGTTCTCTTGAAGCAGCCTTCCACCCTGACCTTTCTCTGTCACTGCTAATCCTGGTATTCAGAAGAGGAACTAATTTAGACCAAGCTCTTTGAAATAGCACCTTTGCATACACAGACCACCAATTGCAATATTCTTTCCTTTTGACTATAATAAGAAGCATACAGATGTTTCATTTAGATTGCAATATCATAAGCCCTCCAGACATATTAAAGGATAATATAATATCCAAGAAATGCTTAACAGTATGCCATTTTGTAGCTGGTTAAGTCATGTAACCTTTCTCTTCTAGTCATCCACTTTTGTCAAATGGCAGTAATCATACCTACTCTATCCTGTTATAAGAATGCAATAATATATAAAAGCCCTTTAAAAAGTCAAGTACAATGAAATCTAAGGTTACAGCATAATTATGTTACCCTTTCAATTGTTGTTACTTCTCACTTTAGAACAATGAGTCTTCATTTCCAGTTTCATGTCCAACAGATTAAGATCGTCTCCTTTTACTAATAACTTAGAGATAACATGTTGAGGTTTAATCAGCCTTCTGAATAAATCTTTAGCCCTAACACATAAAAGGGGCTAGGCTTACTGTCAAAGACCAAAGGCTTGGATTTAAATGTTCCCTGATGGGAAGAAATCGATTTTATTTTCAGATTTAGCTGAGGAAAAAACTATATGAATATGTATGTATAGATGTACATAAATATGCATGTGTATCTACATGTATGTATATAGACATGTGTGTATAGAGGCATCAATATTACTGCTATAAAAATATGTAAAGAAAATTGTTCATCACAATTGAATACTTTAGTAGACAGTGCACTTAGCTCTCAAATAAGTAGATAACAAGTTAGATCTGGACAAGATGAATATCACTGATACTCATCTCTTGTCTGATTTTTTCAAAAGGTGTAAAAAATGATTTAGAGGCTTTCTCTTTAGCCTCTTAAGTAGGGATACATTACCAATTGTAGGGCTGCAAAGTCACTAATGTTTTTGTATTGATCAGAGATAATTTTAATGAAGAAGGGTAGACATTCACTTGGTTAATAGGATACCCTATATTAAGCTGATGCTAGAGCAAACTAGAAGGGAATGATGGAATGGCTTAACAAGGGTAAATGATTGAGCAAGTCATTTTTATGAGCTACACATTTAAGGAACTAATAGCAAGAGGGGAGCAAAGGTAAAGTACTTAAGAATCTCTTCAAACAGTTTTGTAGCAAGTTCATGGTACTTCAACCATTTTTAGAACTAAACATTTCATCTCCAACTGGACACATGGCATAAGCCAAAGAATAAAGAATCCAACTGCTTATTAACCAGTCAAAAGGTGAAAGTATTATCTGCTAAATTCCCCTACGATGACTACTTTTGGAACAAAAAAAGTGATCCCTGAAATAAGATGTCCTTGGCTTTAGTGATATAGTTCATAGTCCCAGAGCTTTGCATGTTTAGTCATGCATTAATAACTAATTTATGAATTTGGGCAGGCATATCTGGTTCCTTGGGTACTCTCCAGGAAAGGCCAAAATGGCAGCGGGAAGTGAGGATGCAATTGCACTTTAATAAGGCACAGAAAATGTACTGGAATACAGGACAAAAAGTATAGAGAGAATTGATAAAACAGATGGGGTGGGAACAGGGATAGGATGGGGAAGAAAGGCAAACAGCACTGGGAAGAGTAATAAGTCACTCAAGTAACCATGGGTTGAAGTAGGGAACATTAGAGTCACATCTCCTTAGGAGGTGGAAGAGTGTTGAGAAAGCAAGAGTTTGAGGTATCATTTTTATAGGATTTTTGGGAAAGGAAAGACCAATTCCTATCCATACTACATTGGACTATATTAGTTCATTAACATATTCATATCATCTCAAAGTTATCAGTAACATTTGGTGTTCTGCTAATCTTACTGTAAATGTCTGGAACTTATCCGAGATTTACATATGAGAGGACCAAAAGAATCTGGTAGCAAAGATTAGATGACTTCCCTTGATAAAAAAGTATTTATTACCAGGAAGTGATTTTTGGTTAAAGAAAATTTACAAATTATGTTCCTTGATCATTGAGATAGTTTGTACATGACTTCTAGGCTCCCCTTTGTAATCTTACTTTCTGCTAATACTACTTTATTTTGGTTACTCAAAAAATTTACTATATGGAATAGAAAAGGAGAGTTGTAAGGGGGGTCAGAACAATATACAGTTTTAACATAGATAATAGGCAAATTCTCTACAGAAAAGGATTCTCAATCATAAATATTTTGTGCTCTCTCTGTCTAGAGATTAAAAAATAAAGTAGGATTAAAAAAACACAGATTATTTTAATAAGTGAGAGACAACCTGGCAAAATGGATATGGGTTGGCCTCAGAGTGAAAATTGTCATGTATCTAAGTCCCACTTGGATGAGAAAGTCATTTAACCTTCCAGGAGCTCTGGAAAATCTTCAAGAAGAAAAATTCAAGAATAGTTGCATATCTACATTGGTAGAGGTACTTCCTCATTGGTACTTCCATATATTAATGAAATAAAGTATCTAGAAAAAGGGCTAGAGCATAGAAAGTATCAGAGTGCAAGCAATAACTGGCAACTGGAGTTAATTGATGTAGCTACTACTCCAAGAGCCCTGAGGTATATCTCTTTGTTAGAGTAGTTAAAGAAAAAAACTTAGGCAAGACTGGATACATAGTTAGGAGTGTTTGGCTCTGGTGGTTCCAACTGGTGGTCATCTCATGATTGTTCTATACCACCAATCAGAGAAGACAAAAAGGATAAATAAAAAGAAACTTTTCAAACTTTCTGGTACTAGTGGGAAGCCAATCAGTGAACACCTGCTATTTGCAAAGCCTATCCTAATTGACTACTAGCCACCCCAGGAAATAGACATAACAACTATAATTGTAATTTTAAAAAACTGAATGAGGAAGGGATGGACCAAATCATATAAACAAAGCATGGAAATTAGATCTGCAGCAACAGGTTAGAATCCTTTTCCTCTTTCATGGAGATGTATGCTTCTGAGGAATTGAGCAGGACTCCACAGTAAATTTTTTGGAAGCTATATTTTTTTTGTTTTTTAATTGAATAAATGTTCTTAAAATATTTTTCATCTCAGTAAGGTAGATGGCTGGTAATTATAATTTTATGAAGATGCAGCATATAATGTTGTTAGCTTTGCAATATTTTCATGATAATGAGCGATTCAAAGTCAGAATGCACTTAGAATCATATTTGACAGACAATATGGCACAGTGCAGGGGTGTCAAACTCAAATTGAAAATGGGCCCACTGATCCATGCATAAAGATCACTGTAGGCAACATAATAGCTTAGTTTTAAATGTTATATTATCTGGATTTTATTGTATTTTTTATCTTACTAAATATTTCCCAATTACATTTTAATCTCATTTGATCCAAATTCAGGAAGCTGGGGCTCCATGTTTGACACGTCTGACATAGGACAGTGTTGGATGGAGTCAGGACCTAGATTCACCTATTTGCAGAGAAGATGATAGTTATATGTATTCTTAGGCATGGTCAGTTTGTTTATTTGTTTTGATTGACCATTTGTAGTCACTACATAGGAGGGCTTCTTCTAAGGATAGGGTGGGAGATTAGTAGGTGGTGATAAACATGATAAAAAGTATCAGTATAATATTTTTAAACTTGTAGGGGAGGGGTAAAGTACACAAGTGTCTGCCGTGTTAAACAGTCTTGGTGAAATGCTTACAGTTTTAGGTACCACAGAAAGCCTTGAATTAGGAGATCTAAGTTTAGATCCAGCTTTCCCTACCTGTCTTCTCCTCTAATAGACTGCCCTTGTAATCATCCTCATGTCCTTTCTCTAATCTTTAGTCCATTCTTATCAACTAACTGCTACTCTCCTGCCTGTGAGCAAACCCAGGTTTCTCCTTTCCTTAAAATTCCTTCACTTGACTGCCATCTCTTCAGATTACGGTCCCAGGTCTCTTTCTCTCTCAAACTTACAGGGTAGTTGGGTAGCGAAGGTGTTTACATTCTTTTCCTATACTTCCTGCCCTTTCATCCATTTCTCAATCTCTTGCAATCCGACTTTATCCTCATCATTCAAATGAAACTTCTTTCTCCAATGTTAACAATAATCTCTTACCCAAATTAATTTTTCCTCAAGTTTCTTCCTTTATTACTTCTCTACATAGTGTAAACCACACTCTTTCTTGTATTTGTCTTTTCATAAATCCAGAAAACTTCTCTCTTCATTTTTTCCCACTTCTTTGACCATTCCTCCTAAGTCTCCTTTGCTGGATCTCCATATCTATCTTACTCCCAAACTATAGGTGTACCCCCTCAACAAAACTCTCATGTATGCCTTTTCTCTCCTCTCCTCTCCTTTCCTCTCCTCTTCTCTCCTTTCCTTTCCTTTCCTTTCTTCTTCTCTTCTCTTTTTTNGGTATACCCAAGGCTGTCTTGGATTCTCTTATATCATTTCTCTATTATCTCACTTGGTGACCCCATCAGCTCTACTAGATTCAATTAATGTCTCTCTCATCCTCTCTTCTCTCTTCTCTTCTCTTCTCTTCTCTTCTCTTCTCTTCTCTTCTCTTCTCTTCTCTTCTCTTCTCTTCTCTTCCCTTCTCTGTATATACTTCCATGGTGATACTATCAGATCCTGTCTCTGTATATACTCCCCTGGTGATACTATCAGATCCTGTGAGTATTCTCAGATCTCTATAATCAGCATTAATATCTTTTCTGAGGTCTGATTCTTTTTTTTTTAATGGCAAATAATACTTTAATAGGCTGTGACCTTGTATCTAATCTGAGCCTCACTATAGCTAGTTCTCTGTCACTCAGAGTACTAGTAGGAATCACTGGGCTAATGCAAATGACCAAAAACTGTGCTAGAGGAAGTATTTTTTTAATCAATAGAATTCATTTATAAGGATCTCAACCCTTTATTCCCTGTATCACATCATAAAAGGTATCATCCAGGAGACAGATATGTATATATAAATTGCGTCTTTCATGTTTCCATTTTTCAGTTCATTCTTTGGAAGCAATATTCACAGATTGCTCTTCAAGAATTAAAGCTCTAGCTGCATATAATATTCTCTTGGTTTTGCTCATTTCACTGTACATTATCCCATATAGTTCTTTCCAAGGTTTTTTTTTTAATTAGCCAGCTTATCATTTGTTATGACAGTAGTATTCCATCTCAGTCATATACCACAATTTGTCTGGCTATTCCCTAGTTGATGGGCATCATCTTAATTTCCAGTTCTTTGTAACCATAAAGAGAGCTGCTATAACTGTTTTGGAACATATATAAGATCTTTTCCTTTTCTCCTGATCTCCTTGGAAAACAAACCCAACTTGCAGAATTTTTTCATATACCTATATATGATTGATTTCTTCATCCAAAAAATTGTCCTTTCATATCATTTGCCTATTTATCAATGGGGGATGGCTCCAATTCTTATAAATTTATCAGAGTTCTCTATATATTTTAGATGAGATCTCTATCCAAGAGTCTATCTAAACAAATTTCCCCCAATTTTTTGCTTTCTTTCTAATCTTGGCAACATTTTATTTGTATGAAAACATTTCAATTTTATGTACTCCAAATTATCCATTTCACATTTCATAGTGCCCTTCATCTCTTGTTGACTCATAAATTCCTCTCATATCTATAAATATAATAGGTAATATGCTCCCCATTCTTTAATTTACTTATAATATCTCTTTTTATATCTATATCATGTATCCATTTTGATCTTGTGTTAGTGAATGGCATAAAATATTGGTCTATAACTGGTTTCTGCCAAACTTTTTTCCAGTTGTCCTAACAATTTTTACCAAATATCGATTTTTTATCCCAAAAAACTAGATTTATGCTTTTATCAAATACAAGGTTACTATAATTTTTGTATAGTTTGTTGTATATTTGTCCTCTTCCTTTCAACTACTTTTCTATTTCTTGGTCAGTATCAGATAGTTTTGATAATCACTACTTTCTAATAAAACTTAATATCTGTTACCACTAGACTTCCTTTACATGTTTTTTTTATTAATTCTTTTGATATTCTTGATCTTTTGTTCTTCCCAATGAATTTTACTATTTTTTTCTAGCTCAATAGAATATTTTTTTGGTAATTTAATTGGGATAACATTGAAAAATAGTTTAGTTTAGGTAAGATTGTCATTTTAATTATATTGGCTCTGCCCATCCCTGAACAATCACTATTTCTCCAATGTTTAGACTTAACTTTATTTGTGTAAAAAGTGTTTTATAATTATAGTTCTTTTTTGTTTGTTTTTTGGGGGCAGGAATACTCCTGGGATTTTATTTATCTGTGATTATTTTAAATAGAGTATCTCTTTCTGTCTCTCCTTGTAGAACTTTGTTAGTAATGGATAAAAATGCTGATGATTTATGTGAGTTTATTTTATATACTGCTACTTTGCAAAACTTATTGATAGTTTTGATTAACTTTTTAGTTGAATCTCTAGGCTTTTTCACAAATGCCATCATGTCATCTGAAGAAATAGTTGTTTTTTATCTTTTTGCCCATTCTAGTTGCTTCAATTTATTTTTCTTCTTTTATTGCTTAATGCATCTTATTGCTAATACTATATTAAATAATGATGATGATAATGGGCACCTTTGTTTCACTCCTGATCTTTTGGGGAAGGCTTCTAGTATTATTTAAAACAATACTTGCTGCTGGTTAGGTATATGCTTTATATCATTTTATGAAAAAAATCCATTTATACCTGTCCTTTCCAATGTTTTAATAGGATCCAATTCTGTATCATCAAATTCCAATTATATATTTCTACCTGGATATTCAGTGAGTATAGCATACTCAATATGCCCAAAATGTATTTCATTAAATCCCCACCAAAATTTCCTTTTTTCAGTTGAGTATACCACCACCCTCTCAATCACCTGAAAGTTCTCAACTTCAGAGTCATTTTCACCTCCTTACCCTCCTTCATCCTACATAGCCAAGAAGTTGCCAAGTTTTACCAGTTCCCTCAGTATCTCTTGCATCTGTCTATGTTTCCCTCTCATACTTGTAACACCTTCATTCAGGCCTTCTTCACCTCTTTCCTAGACTATTGTCGTAGACCCAATTACTTGTGTTCCTTTCCTCCAGTCAATGTGTTTTCCAATCCATTGCCCTTATGACTGTTAAAGTGATTTTCCAAATACACAGCTCTTTGTCCTGCTCAATAAATTCTAGTTTCTCCCTATTGCTTCTTGTATCAAATACACACTGCTCTGTTGGGCATTTAAAGTCCTTTACAAACCAATTCCAAACTACTTTTCAGGTTTATCATATATAATTGCTATCAAACTCTCTAAAGTCTAGCCAAAAGGGATTCGTTGCTGTCTTTTTATATATAATACTCCATCTCCCAACTCTGTGCCTTTGGACAGACCATGCCTGATGCCTATAATCCAATGCTTCCTCACCTTAATGATGTCTTAAAATCCATTCATAGTTTAGCACAAGGACTACCTTAAATATGAGTCCTTTCCCAATCCCTGCCCCTACTCAGAATCTTACTTCTCCTCAAAATATTACTTCATATTTGTTTTAAACACATTTTTATGTATTTACATATATATTGCTTCTCCCAGTAGAACATAAGCTCCTGGAGGGTAAGAACTAGTTCATTTTGTATGTGTGTGTATATATGTGTGTGTGTTGTTATTCATCATACTTAGCACAGTTCCCAGCTATAGTAGGCACTAAATAAATATTGGGAGCTACATTGAAGTTGATTATAGAGGGAAGACATTGGCATTAAAGGGACTGAGAAAGGCTTCTTGAAAAATGGATTTTAGCTTAGACCTGAAGGAAACCAGGAAACAAGGAAGCAGAGACATGTAAAGGGAGAAAATCTATTACTTTTTGCAACCTCACATATTTAATAAAAAAAACTAAAAAACCTTTGTTAATCTGGATGATAGGACCAATATTTTTCAGAGAACTCAGCTCTCCCTGCAACAAGGTTGGAAAAGGCTAAAAATCAGGACCTAATTGGTTTAGGGTGGAAGGTGTGGGATGGAGGGAGAGAACATGTACCACAAAATATTAGAAAATGATTACTAAAATTGTATTAAACATGTAATCCAGAAAAAATATAAAAAATCAAACATGAGAAAAAGAAGGAAAGAATGAAACCTTTGTGTGTAACAAGAGCTGCCTCCCACATGTAACATCAGGATGTTTTTATGTGGCTTAAAGGGAATGAGAATAAAATCTAGCCTCTTCTCCAAGGCAAATTTAATCCCTGCCATAAGGGAAAGCAGGGACTTAGGGTCAGAGGCCACTCTGTTCTCCCCAAAGTTGTGAAATACCAAGATAGAATTATATCTCTCTGCTCCCATAAACATTATTAATCTAAGGGATATAATCAAGTTCAAGTAAAATGTTGATAGTTTCTCATGATTAGGGGGTAAAGAGTGCTTCAGGCTCTATATCCAAGATTTGATTTTTTCCCAAATATCAGTTTTACAATGTACACATATAATACTTAGCAAAGAAACCCATTTATCTAAATCACGGTAAAACAGAAATTAGAGAAAATATACATAGGAGAATATATGTTGTTGTTCTTGTTCAGTGATTTTAGTCATATCTGACTGCTCATAATTCTATTCAGGATTTTCTTGGCAAAGATATTGGAGTGGTTTACCATTTCCTTCTTCGAACCATTTTGCAGATGAGAGAACTGAGGCACCAAGGTTAAATCACTTTTCAAGGATCACACGCCATTAAGTGTCTGAGGCTAGATTTAAACTTCGGTCTTCTTTACTTCAGACCTCAAGATCTATCCACTTTGCCACCTAGCTGCCCATGAAAATATATACTAGACAATGAAGAATGAAGGAGCTATCCCACTGGAAGTTCAACTAAGAGAGATTTTAGATTTGATCTAAGGGGAAATTCCACAAAATTTCTAGTGTAAGGAACTAGGTACATTAGATGGAAACCACTAGTTACTTCTATGTCCTCCCCAGAATAATTTCCTTTATGGAGCTGGCGTCTTCCATCTTCCCTCTTGAAGCTGGAAGCCAGAAGCATCTAAAGCAACATAAAGCTTGAATAGAACTAAAAATAAATGAGCTCTTCAGTTTCTCTTCTCTTAACAGAAAACTGTCATCCAAAATTGATGAAGCACAGAAATTTAAATCTATTTGAATCAACTATCATTTAACTTTACCTTTACAAATGAGGTGCCATAGTGGGTGCGAGGAGTGTAAAAGCAAAACCCTTTGTATTCCTGTTCTCAAGGAATTTACAATCTATTAGAATATAGTAAAGAGACAAAAACAATTATCATTGAGTTGTTTAAGTCATATCCAGCTCTTCATGACCCCATTCAGGGTTTTCTTGGCAATGATACTGGAGTAGTTTGCCATTATCTTCTCTAGCTCATTTTATAAATGAGAAACTGAGGCAAACAGGGTTAAATGACTTGCCACTTATTAAGTGTCTGAGACTGGATTTGAACTCAAGAAGAAAAGTCATCCTGATCCTAAATTCAGAGCTCTATGTATATGAGCCACCTAGATGCCCTGGGGAAAAAGGCATCTATATAAAATGGCATATTCTTTAAAGATATTGTTGGCGTTTTTTCTGGGTGTTTATTTCTCTTTCTCCTACT
Organism: Gracilinanus agilis; assembly: GCF_016433145.1. NCBI lineage: Eukaryota > Metazoa > Chordata > Mammalia > Didelphimorphia > Didelphidae > Gracilinanus > Gracilinanus agilis. The sequence continues at coordinate 186,741,795 of NC_058135.1, read as the reverse complement.
GTGTTGAGAATACTTTTTATTTACCTGCTTCAGGGCATCTTGAGCAGAGAAAAGAGAAACTGGACACCTGCCCTGTCTTACAGGTTCTAAACCTTGCAGGAAAGGAAAGTGGTTTCTAGCAGTCTATCTTTCACAATGAAATTACTCAACAATGAAAACTTTGGTTAACCCATGGAGTTCAAAGTAATAGGATTTAGCCTATAGCTACAATGTTGGAGATTGAAAGTAGACCTGTGCTGCCTGCACTTTTTCCTGTTGTTTCTTCTTCTATTCTCTAACTGTCAATCTCATTGATAAAAACTCAGGTGTTTTTATTTTTATATGTTTTGATTCTACATATTGACGTTTTTCTAGTTCCAATTAAAAGATTTAACTCTGTGATTTCATCAGAATAAGATCCTCTACTTACTGCTCAAGATAATCCCAACTCTTTCTCATATCTTCCCTAAAAAAATTAGATTCAATTCAACAAACATTTATTAAATACATTCATAGTATAAAGCAAAGCTGTAAAACCCCACAAATTCTGATCATTCTGATCAGATCATCTGCCACAGATCTCATAGTCATGATGTGTTGAAACCTGGCAGGTACAGTCTCTGCAGAGTTAAACATCTATCTGCACACGTGATAGAGATGATACTTCCATTTTTTTCCTGCCAGCTTCAGCTCCACATGAATTAGCAGCAGCATACAAAAACCACCAACTGTTTCTAACATTCTTGTTCTGTTGCTGAGATTTATAAGTTCACTAAAAATTAGGCAAAACTATTAGTCTCTCTAATTCACATGACCCAGGACACATAGAAACTGGAAACTTCAGCCTTACTACTTATAGTAATGTGTTTAGATGTCATAAATGCCAGAAGGTTAGACAGAATAAGGGATAGCCATTATTCATCCCATTCATCTTGATTAATAGAGCCAACCTGTGTCAGGATAAAGGATGTATATCATGATATTTACTCCATGGTATCTTTTGTCCATGCTGTCAATTGTCTTCATGATCTATAACAAGATAGTGTGACAGCAAGCAAACAGAACGATGTTTAATAAGACACAGTGGATAGAGGGTCAGCCTTGGAGTCAGGAAGGCCTGAATTCAAGTTCTTCTTCTAATATATATTAGCTTTGTGACCATGGGAAAATCACTTAAGCTGTCACTGCCTCAATGACTTTTTTTTTAAAATAAACCCTTACCTTCTGTCAATGCTGTGTATTGGCTCCAAGGCAGAAGAGTGGTAAGAGTAGGCAATGGGGGTCAAGTGACTTGCCCAGGGTTACACAGCTGGAAACTGTCTGAGGTCAGATTTGAACCTAGGACCTCCCATCTCTAGGCCTGCTGCTATCCAGCTGCCCCCCCTCAGTGACTTTTAAGAAACAAAGTGGAGGATGTTACTCTTGAGTTCCATATTCAATGAAATCATAGGTCCAGACTCCCTATCTCTACGCTCTAAAATGGTGGAAAGAATACTGGACTATTAGTATTCAAGACCTTGGTAAAATTGCCACCTTCACCACATCACCATTATGTCTTTTGTTCCTATTATAAATTTCCCTAATGATAGGTTTTTCACTTCTTCATTGGTTATGTATTGCATACTTCTCATAGATAGCTACCATAAGTCTTTCCATCAGGTGATAATCATTTTCAAGTCTTCACATACAGTTTTGCTCCCTGAATCAATGACACAGGGCAAAACTAATACAATTTTGGTATTAAAAAGATTGTTCTTTGTTTCTGTGAAAAGTTGGGAATCACTAAACCAGTTTTGCAATTTCCAAAACGATCCAACCCACTCTCCTCCTCCTGTTCAGCTGTGACCCAGCTTGCTGCCCATTCATATAGTTTGGGATAAAGACAAAATATGAAATAACCTTTTTGTCTTCAAGGTGCCTATGCTTAGAAGAATTAACAACTTAGAGCATGTTTGCCACATATACATCTCTATCACCTTCTATTAGGATTAGTAAATTATAATGATGATGAAAATATTTATCATTATATATATAATGGTTTAGGGTTTATAAATTGTTTTATAAGTATCTCATTTACTTTTACAACAACTCTTGAAGGTAAATACCATTGTTGTCCCCAATTCACCTATAAGGGAATTGAGGCAGAAAGAAGTGAAGAGGGTCACACAGCTACTAGATATTGGAGGATAGATTTCAAGTCATAGCTTCTTGAGTCTCATTCAGTCCACTGCACCACCTAGTTTACTCATGATTTTCTTATCTAAAACTACTGATGTTTTATTTTGCTTCAAGTATCTCTCTGACACATTAGGTTACTAGCAAATAAGTATTACATGATGAAGGAGCTTTATGTAGGATGATACTGCTAAAATTGACTATACAAAAGGCAACTAGGAGGCTGGGTAGAGAGAGAGCCAAACCTGGAGAAAGGGGTCCCAGGTTCAAATCTAGCCTCAGACACTTCCTAGTTTTCCAAACCTGGGCAAGTCCCCTAACCCCATTTGCCTGGCCCTTACCACTTTTCTGCCTTGGAACCAATACTTAGTATTAATTCTAAGACATAAAGTAAGGGTTTTGAAATTTTAATTTAATTTAAAATGGATTATACAAACCAGATGACACAACTCCATGAACTATGAAAGAATCCCTTTTAAAACTTCTCCATCATATATTAATCTACCCGTTACTCATTTGCCTCTAATGATGGGAAATTCAACCACATATGATAGACCTATTTGTGAACAACTTTGATTTTTATAATTCAATTCACTAATGCTTTCCTGCGTATTAAAAAATTCTTCCTTCTTAAAATTATCTTTACCACTACCAGACACACAAATAATCTGGTACTGCTTCTGACCTTTGGAATCATAAAGAAAAATAATAACAACAACAACAACAACAACCCTTTTACTTAAATGACAGCTTTTCAAATATTTGAAGACAGTGATTAATGTCTCTCTTCAACCCTTCCATCCCCAAGTCTTTTCTTTTCTAGGTTAAATCGATGACCTACCATGTGAGCACTTCAAGTAGTATAATGCCTATTTCATGCCTTTTTGACAGCTTTTATTTAAATTAGCTGTCAGAGTGAGATTGTTTATCAACCATGTGCCCTTAAATGCACCATCTAACCTCCAATTGCCTCAGTTTCCTTTTCTGTAAGTGGAATTAATAAACCTTACACATGCTGAAAGACAAAAGATGATATATGAAAACTAAAGCACTTTGTAACCATAAAGTGCTTTATAAATAAAAGAATGAAAAAGTGAACACACATTTATTAAGTACTTACTATGTGCCAGGCTAAATATAACTCATCATTAGGCATACCCTGGGTGACGTTTGGTTGTGAGCCTGAAATGAGAGTAGTTGAATATATGAATAAATAGACCAATTAGAAATCTCCGTGAGAAACTGTGAAATGAAACAGTATAGCTATGCTAAGAAGTAATGCCCAGAGAGACTGATTTATTTCTCCATGAAATTTTATTACTTCTGTATAGACACAGGTGAGCAGTAATTCTTTCCCCATGGTCAAAGGACAACTAAGACTGTGTATTAAGGAGCAGAACTGAATAGGTTCAGATTGTAAAGTTCAGACCATACAATATGACAACCCTCACATATACAGCTGGGGCCTGGACAAAATATTTGCCTATTCTTGAGGCAGCCCTCTGAATAAGTCCAACTGGATCTCTTTGGGTTCTCTGTTTTTGCCTAGGTTTCTTAGTGAGTTGCTTAGGCTTGTGTTTTTGGTGCATGATCTTCATTCATTTCCCTGAAAGTGTTTCAACTCCTCCTTAAAATGTCTATAGTCACATTTATTTAAAGGTACAAAGAGCTATTATTATTATTATTATTATTTGCAAACTTTAGGAAACTAATGCAACATCTTTGCATTCTGTACTTTGAGAATTTGTATATTTACTTTTTGTGTTTAGCAAAAGTTGACTTCAGAAGCATTTGTTGTATTTAATTGAGTGTTTTCTTTTTCTTTTTCAAATCACATTATTCTCACCACTGTTTCCTTTGTGGGTGTTTGCATTATTACTTGTTTATGTTTCCCGTTTTGATCCCCAATAGGAGCAAGTAGTCTATTCCTGGGTAAGGTTTTGCTCTCCGCTGTGCACAGATTGGGAGTCTTGAATTTCTAATGAAGTGTCTTCATGTTTACTTTTATTGTATGCCAAATGATGGGGCTTTATTATAGCAATTCCCTTGCCTGTCTTAAATCCTGTCATCCTGCAAAGCTTGAATGCCTATTGGACCACAAGACCTTCACCAATTGTTACAGTCTTGAAATAAGCTGGTTTGTTTATTGTGGGCATTGGGGCATCACTAATCGGGGGGCCTGTTTCTGGCTAGCAGTATTATTCATCCTGTTACTTCTATTCATGGTGGTTGTTTTCCTTTCTTTTTTTTTTTAAGTCTGGATTTCTGAGATTGTCCTAAACAAGCCAGTAATATTAGGCAAGCATCACTCTGATATACTACATTGACCTTCCCTTCTTTGTTTCAAGCATTTTTCTTTGCAGCATGAGATCGTGGCTAATAAGTCAGCTTTAGTCGATGACATAGCCGTATCAAGAAATATTGGCCTTCTCATTGTCGTTCTGACTTGGCTAAGTGCCTATAACTCTGTCACTTCAAAATTACATACATACTCAAGGGGATTAGTCTTTCTCATTGTCCCCAGTACAAAGGGTAGTGGTCATTCTTCTTTCTTTGCTCTGATTAAAGAGTTGTGGTTTTTTTTTCTTCCCCTGTTTTAGAATAAGAAGACTGATAAATTAAAATTAACCCCATCTGAACCTTGAAGATGTTTATCTTTCTATGTACATTTTCTTGATTTATTTTTTCCTCTTTAAAATGATAGAGTCCTTTGAATATATACTATTTCATATGAAATGATATTATTCAGAATTTAATCTTTAGTAATTTTGCAGTTATATAGATCATAATCATTTCCCTTATATTTCATTTATAGCTGTTGAAAAGTATCATCGAAGTCAGGATTGGAAGGAAACTCAGAGGTTATCTAGTCCAACCAATGCCTGAAAACAAATCCCTGTAACATTTTTCACAAGTATTAGTCAACCTTTATTTAAAGACCTCTACTGAGAATGAAACCCAATACCTCTTTGTGACAGCTCATTCTGCTTTGTGATAGCTCTTATGATTATTTTTTCCTTTACCACAAACTTGTGTTTGCCCCCTTTTGCCTTCTATCCATTGATCTAGTTCTACCCTCTGGGGCCAAGCAGAGCAGCTACCAGATGATAGCACTGCATGTCCTTGAAGATCTAAATGTCTTTAGTTATTGGCCCTGAACCATCCTTTTTGCCCTTTCCTGCATGCTATCTACTATATAAACATTATTTCTAAAATGCAGTACCCAGACGTGAATATAATGCTCCAGAAAAAGGGAGGAGGGTATTTTTTTATATTTGTGTACTCAATTTTATTCCTCACATCAACAGTGTGATATAGGTAGTGCAATTTGAATTATGCCAAAATGTGGAAACTAGTTCAGAGTGGCAAGTTTATGGTTAATAACTAGCAAAATTGGGAATCAGAGTGAGATCTTTTTGTTTCTTTTTAAAATTTTTTTATTTAGAATATTTTCCCATGATTACATGATTCATGACCCTCCCTCTCCCCACTCCCAAAGCTGACAAGCCATTCCACTGAGCTACACATGTATCATGGTTCAAAACCTATTTCCATGTTATTCATATTTGCAGTAGAGCAATCTTTAACATCAAAACCCTAATCACATCCCTATCGTACTACGTGGTTGATCATATATTTTTCTAATGCATTTCTGGCACTACAGTTCTTTCTCTGGATATGGATAGTGTTCCTTCTCCTAAGTTGCTCTGGATTGTATTGGATCATTGCATTGCTACTGGTAGAAAAGCCCATTACATTCGATTGTGCCATAATGTATCAGTCTCTGTGTATATGGATCTCCTGATTCTGTTCCTTTTGCTCTGCATCAATTCCTGGAGGTTTTTCCAATTCACATGGTATTCCTTCATTTCTTTATTCCTTTCAGCACAATAATATTCCATCACCAACATATACCACGATTTGTTCAGCTATTCCCCAATCAATGGACACCCCCAACATTTTCCAATTTTTGCTACCACAAAAGAGCAAGGCTATGAACATTTTTGTATAAATCTTTTTCCTTTTAATCTCTTTGGGGTACAAACTCAGCAGTGGTATGGCTGGATCAAGGGCAGGCATTCATTTAAAGCCCAAAGTAAGATCTTCTAATGCATCATCGTATCTCTGGGCAGTAGATATTCCAATTAGAGACAGCAATCAGAGATCATTGCAGAAGATGAATCAGGACTAAGAAAATTCTAAACCTTAAATTTAATATCATATCTCCTCAAAGCTATCTTCAGGCTCTCAAAAAATATAAACCAATTCCCTACTCTCCCTACTTTGGTAGATCAATCTCTGAGACTGTCAGGGACCTAGATATACCTCAGAGAACTTAGTTTAGCCTACTTTTCTTTGGATTCTATATGTAATAATAATAATAAGAAACATACAGAATTTATGATGTGTCATGCACTGTGTTAAATGCTTTTATATTATCATATAATTTAACCCTCACAACAACCCTGGGACATAAGTGCTGTTATTATGCTCACTTCACAGATGAGGAAACTGAGGCAGACAGAGATTAACCGACATGCCTAGAATCAAACATCTTGTGTCTGATCAGGTTTTGCTGACTGTTCCTGGTACTCTATCTGCTCTATATCCACAATACCTTCTAACTACCTATATATGTATATGGGAGAGTATGCCCAATACTTTTGGAGAAATATTTTTGTGCCAACTGTTCTTGTGCTACTAACTTAAAAAAAAACAAAATTCACTTCTCAAAAATAATTAGCACTGCTTGGATAATTGATATAAATTAACTTTCAAAGAGGATCATATATCTGGGGTCTCATGAGCCATGGTATTGGAAGCCACTTCTAAACCTTCAAGGCTTTCCCCTGAATCTTGAAGGAAGGAGTCAATCAGCTTCTGGGAATTACCAGAATGAATGGGAGTTTGGAAGTAGCCCCAGAGCTGATGCCAGAACAAAAATGGTGGCCAGGGGAATTCACAGAGAAGTAGAAAGGTATGGATCAAAGTCATTTAGCTTTTTTGCTGACTTTTTTGATTAATACCTAAAATGATCAAGTTGGCTTATAATGTTAAAATTCTTTTTGTTTTCTTGAAAATTACATGCCTTTTTATGATCTAATATTTGGAAAAGTCTAGAGTAATTTTTAATCTGGATATTTATTTTTCCTTTCAAATTGTTGTCAAGAAAGGTACCCATTTTGTAGCAAGAGACTTGTGCTGAAAGTCTACCCTAAATGTCAGCCTTTTAGCCTACTCTACTTCAAATCTTTTGACAGATAGGAATTCTGTTTTCTTAGCTGTTAAGCCAGAACTGCTTTATTAAATTTAATAAATATGCTATGCTTAAATGATATAACTGTGGTCGAAAAGAGTCTATTGGTAATACCAAAGTCACTGACCTGTGAATAGTTTTGACTTGGTTAATTGCTTGAGATATTAAGAATCAGTGATTTTGTGATCAACTGGCAAATTGATTTTTTAGTTTAGTTAAAAAAAAGATGACTATACCTTACAAAATGATATTGCATATAAAATTTTATTTCAAAGTCCCCTAGAAGAATCAGACACTTTTCCCCCAAAGAGGCCTCTGTTATTTATGCTAGTGATCCAGACTCTAATAGAATTATTTTTTCTATTGGAAAACTTTATGTAATCATAGGATCATCAGTTTAGACCTAAAAGAGACTTTAGAAGTCATTTCATACAAACCACTCAGTTTACAAATAAGAAAACTGAGGTCCTAAATAGAGAAAATCCAGGTCCTAAATAGTTCTTGTTCAAGGACACACAGCTCCTAAGTGGCGGTCAGAATTCCCAACTTCAAAGCCTGTACTCTTTCTACTATATCAGTGATTCCCAAACTTTTTTGGCCTACCGCCCCCTTTCCAGAAAAAATATTACTTAGCACTCCCTGTCACATACTATCACCTGCCCCCTTACAGTTATTCAACACCCCCAAATGCACCTGTGGTCATCACCATCCCCCCGGATCACTGCAGCACCCACCAGGGGACGGTGGCACCCACTTTGGGAATCACTGCACTATATTATAAACTCTTCCACTATATAGTACCCTTCTGCCTCATCAAAATCCAGGACTGCATACCTATTAGAACATTGTTTCCTTATTAAGATGAGTAATATAATGGGTTTAGGAATAAATTTTGTTTCTTTGCTCTTTTATATCTAGTTACTGCATTATAGTTTAATCCACTGATGGGCAAACTATGGCCTGCGAGCCAGATGTGGCCCCCTGAAATTTTCCACCCGGCCACAGGACATTATTCCTAATCTGACGAATACAATGAATATGATACAATACAAAGAAACTTGGAAAGAGTTGCCTTAGAAATAGACTGACAGATGAACATTTCCTTTCCTTTGGCCCCCTTTTTAAAAAGTTTGCCCATCACTGGTTTAAACCATTCCACAAAATACAAGATGATTAAATACCACTCAATATAAATACCACTATCATCAGGATGGTTGTATTAAAAAAGTGGTTTATTAAATATTACTATGATTATGATTTTAGACTTAATTTAGTAGTGTGCAAAAGTGCACTGATTTTTGCATAAAGAAGACTGGAATTTGGGCCCCAACATCACCATTAATTAGCCATTTTACCACAGACAAATCAACCAGATTCACCACTTCCTATTCATCTTTGACTTCCATTTATATCCCCAACTCCCCCCATCTGCCAACAATATTAAGACATCATGTTCTGACCATTTTACTTCCACAATTTTCTCACCTGAATATCATTGTTCCACCACCATATGATCATCACTCTAGTCCTGACCCTGAGAACCTCTTTCCTTGATTATTGATAACAATGTCTAATTGGGTTTACTAACAGAACTTTTATCACTCCATAATTCATCCTTCATAAAATCACTGATTCTTAGTATCTCAAGCAATTAAGCATGTCAAAACTATTCACAGGTCAGTGATTTTGGTATTACCAATAGGCTCTTTCAAGCACAGTTATATCACTTAAGCATAGCATATTTATTAAATTTAATAAAACAGTGTGGTTTAGTAGCTAAGCTTTTCATAAGCTCCCTAAAATCTCAAGAAAATGCAAATTTCTCAACCCAAGGTTGAACACCTTGCACAATCAGACCCACTGTCCCCTTCTGGCCTTATTTTGAATCACTTCCTTATATAAACTGTATTTTGGGCAAATTGAACTCTGGGTTATTTCCATTTCAGAACTACATGCATTCATTTAAGACTTCTTTCGTTCTGGGCATTTGCTTCCTCCTCATCTTTACTTCTCAGAATCCATGTCTACCTCTAAGCCTTATAAGCCTCAGGAGGTATTTATTTCCCTTATGAAACCTCTGTTGCCCCTATCCTGAGCTATGAAAGCCAATTCCTGATAGTGTTAGACCTCGTTGCCCATTTTTTCTTTGACTCTTGTACTTCCTTGCATGTATTACACTTTTCTGTGGGTATATTTGATATGATCAGAAGACTATAGGCTCGCAATATCAGTTTTAGTTTTGTCATTGGATCTTGTACAATCAGAAATCCTGAAGCCTTGGACTTCATCCCCCAGAAGTCCTTGGTCACATTTTGTATATATTTGGCTATAACTGTGCCTCTCTCTCTCTCTCTCTCTCTCTCTTTTTTCCTGTGACTGTGGCTTGGTTAGTTAGCTTTTTTTTTACTTTAGTTATTATTAATAAGCTTTATAAAATATAATAGCTATTGTATATTAATTTTAATCTTTACAATCTGTAGCAAGTAGAATAGTAGCTTAGCCATAGGAATTGCTTGATAAATATTTCTTGATTCCAACTAAATACTCTGAACCTCAGTTTCTTCATTTAAAAGATGGAAATAATACACTATGTATCTATTTCATTAGGTTATTGTGATGAATGTATTTTGTAATATGCTACATTAATGTAAGCTATTCCTCACATATTTCAGTATCTGAGAGAATAAGTTTTCAAAATAAGATGATGTTATACTGGAAACAAGGAATTATCTAGCTAAAAGGGATAGTGAATATTGTAGATAAGATCTTAAGTTAAGTATTAGTTAAGTTAATGTATAATGTTGTCTTTCGGTAATTGGCTCATTTTCATCCATCTGGATGTGTTTCACAGTGTTTGATCTAGAACTATTCATAATATGTACAGAATCACAGCATTTAAAGCTGCAAAAGACCTCACTGGAAATATAGTCTAACTCATACTTGGCAGCAATCTCCACTAAAACATCCCTGACCAAATGGTCATTCATCCTCTGCTTGAAGACGGTTAATAAAAGAGATGCCACCACCTCCTAAGACAATTCATTCCCCTTTCGAGTAACTAATCAATCATTAAGATAAAAAAAAGAGGAAGAAAAATCCTGACATTGTATCTAAATTTGCCTTTTTTCAAATTTTCACTCAGTCCTAAGTGGATCTAAAGCCATGCTTGAGTCAAGAACACCTAAATTTAAATCCAGCCTCAAATTCTTACTAGTTATTCAACCCTGAACAAGTTATTTAACCCTTTTTACCTCCGTTTTTCCATCTGTAAAATTGGGATAACGACAGTACCTGCTTCCCAGCGTTGTTGTGAGTATCAAATGAGATAATAATTGGAAAGCTCTTAACATGGTACCTGTCATATAAATAAGCTAGTTAGTTATTATTAGCTATTAGACCTTCTAGGGCAAAATAGAACAGTCTTATGAACTTTCAAATATGAGGAGACAGTCATCATTTTTTCCTTTTCCCTAGGATAAACATCCACTATTCTTTCACCTGAACCTCACATGTGGTGGATTTTAGTTCCTCCCCTACTTTGGTTGCTTTCCTGTAGACACCTTGTACCTTGTAACAACATAATGTCTATCATACCAATATAACCCATCCATCTGTGCATCTGCCAATTTGTTTCTCTCACCATTTCTTCCACCCACTATCACCATTCCCTTGAGTCCATCATCCTCCACAATCCCATTTCTGCTCATTTATCTTTCATTAAGAGAAGTCAGGGATAGATTCTAGACATGAATAATATTATCCTCTAAACTTTCTTAAATTTCTCAGATTAATCCTTTTGATAGTTAAATAATTTGCTCTGCTCTGGCCAATAGTACTAAAACAAAATTAAGTATATAACTGATTCTCCAAAATACTAATTTGAATGAAGCAATTTCTGTCTTTAGACCTCCCTGAGTCTCCTATCTCCCATCACTCCATCTGAGTCTTAGCAGGTGTGTGAACCCTTTCAAGAGAAATAGGCTGACCAGCATAAATTGGTTTAATTACAAAGGGTATGGAAACATATATCCAAGGGTAATTAGAATTCATATATATCTTGAACATTGCTGCAGCCAACTTTGAGTTATTGTGAGGTGGCCATTTGGCAAAAACAGGGACCATGAAAAGAGTTTAGACTTTACAAACAACATTCCTGGGTAAAAAGATGTCTCCATTCCTGATCAGAAAATCATAATCCTAGAGTTGAAAGGGACCTCAAAAGACATCTAGTTTGGGGACCTGGAACTCTGCCAATTTGTGGGGATTTTTAAGCTATCAAAACATTATTTACTCTCTTTGCCATAGTCACACATGCCTTGGCTCAGTTTATTATAATTGACCCAGGGATCATTTTCCTACTGATGCATCATATTGTTTTTCTATGTACTTCTGTAAATATTCTTTAGCAGAGGATATAATCCATTAAAAGTAGAGGATTGTTACAAAAGTATTGAGTTTTTGTTCAATCATTTTCAGTAATGTCCAACTGTTCATAGCTCTGGGTTTTTGTTTTTTTTTTTTGCAAAAATGCTGAAGAGATTTGCAATTGAGTTTTTGGGTGTGTGTTATTTTTATTCATATATTGACCAGCAAAAATCATCTTACTGAATATCTATTTATTAGATTATTCTTTTTCAAAAACTTTAAAAAGCAGAAGCATTGAAGAACATTCCTTAATCTATACTTTTACAAAATTGTTCAACTTTCCAAAGATATTAATTTCAGAGTTTAAGTGGGAAAGATAGGTTTAGCACTTTCCTTTCATCTTTGTTAGTAAAGTCTATCTTACTTTCAAAAGAAAAAAAGGTATGCCAAATGATAAAAAAGAAATTTTTATTTTCAAAAAAATCTGTACTTGCTAGAGTTTTGGGGGAAAGTATGTAAGAAGAAAAGTGAAAGTTTATTAACCTTATGCTAAAGAACACTTGTCATAGTTGTCCTTCACATATAATACAATAACCTTCTAGCATGACATTCAGAAGAATTCCTTTTTTAATAAAAAATAAAAACCTTTATTTTGTCTTCAGAGAAGGGGAATGGAACACAGTGTACTGGATATGCTATTTGCTGTTAGATCTTAAAAGCAGACAATATTGGGTTCTATCTTAATTTCATTTTAGCTCTTCTACCCCATTTCATTTTATCTATGACAAAAAGAAATTTTGAGAAAGAAGGCAAGATGTTCCCTGAAAACAAAAACAAATTCATTACTCTAGCTGGTATACTTCAAAGTGGAGACTGTTGTTAGGGCAACTCAACTTCTAAAAATAAGTTAAATAAAAAGACATCACCTTAAGAGCTGTTTCAAGTAGTCATGGCAACTCATTTCTTAAACCAATGATGGTTTATAGTGTTTTTTCTCCTGACCTGAGATTTATAAAATATTTCTATCCACTTTTAGCAAATTGTATTTGTTTTATATCACAAAAAGTACAAATTTCAGATTTGTCAGATTGTTTCCAGTAGATTTTTTCTAGGAGATATCAATGAAGTGGTGAGAATGTCACCATTCGTGTTGCTTTCGTGTTGATTTCAGGACTCAAGAGTGTTAATATATAGTATGCATTCAAGAACCCTATCTCAGCTACAAGTAAGAACACCTGGATTAGTAACAGAACAGAAGAGATCATGGAATTGTCCAACACCCTTGGGAAATAAGTCCAGGAATTTTCAGGTGGCCAAAATTAACTGAAACAGGAATTTGGACAGTGGCATTTCTCAGCCTTTTGTATTGTCAACTTTTTGAAGCAAAAGAAAAAAAAAGAAACAAACAAAACTTCAGTCTACCCTTTGGAGATTCTGTCTCCTATTTCTTGATGCAAAAGTTATTCAATCAATTGAGTCATTGCTTTAATAAGAAATATTAAAAATGAAATGAAGCTATCATTCCAATATTGGGTAATTACAGTTTTTTATAGTCTAATAAATAATTAGAAATGAAACATTAATTTGGAGTTAGCAAAATGACTCACAATATTTATATGTAATGGGTATAGGCAAAAAACAAATAGTCATTTTTTACAAAAATTTTTCCAATTGCTAAGGCACTGTGGTCATGTCTCTCATACTCTTGCCACCTCCTACAGTGTGCAGTGTGTAGATTTGCAGCAACATATGTCAGTTCAAGCCAGAACTCCTAGCGTAACGTGGTCTATTATGAAATTATAATATTCACTTTGTTTCCATAATAGATGAAGCAGGAATAAAGAATCGAATGTCCTTTTTTTACATATGTGATTCATTTTGTGAGAAGGTGCATGGTTTGTACGAAAGAGCACAGTGTACATTCAGTGTGATGGGATCTACATTCAAATTTTGCCCCTAATGTTTCCTTTCTATGGACTAGTCACGTTAAATCTTAGCCCTCAGTTTTCTCATCTCTATAATGAGGGGTTTGGACTAAAAATCCTTTGAGTTCCTTTCCAAAACTAATTCTATCATTCCAGGTACATGGTAAGATTAGATTTTATTTCCATGATCAGATCCCTTGGATTGCAAAAGATCCATATTTTATGGTCTTTACAAGATCCCCCTTTAGGCAGCAACATACTGTTCAGGCGACTAGAAACAAGGAATGGGAAAGTTTTAAAAGATGCACCACCTCACTCCCCAATACCACCCTCCTCCCACCTAAAAATAAATAAATAAATAGAACATTTTCTTTTGAAAGTAACTTTCAGCCTCAGATGATGAAATCTATATATATGTACATATAGTTTTATACTCTTAAATTGCCATTGATATTAAAAATTGAACACGAGCTATGCTAACGAAACTCAAGCCATGGAAAATATTACCAAACTAGAAAGGCTTCCAATATGAATTCAAAGAAAGACTATGTATCTGTTGTTTAAAAGTATACCATTTGTTGATCTATAATTTTTTGAAGATCGGTCTAAGTGATGAAAAGATGAGTCACAAGAAGATTGCTCACCAAATGAAAATGGTCTAAGTCCAGAAAGCATAAAGAAACCTTTGAATTTTCTAGTGAGCTGTCTATAGTGGATCTTGTTTTGTTTCTTTCATGATCAAGTATTTTTAGGCTGATTACCTTCTTAGAAAAAAAAAAGTAAATATGTTCAAAGCTAAACTCTTTATTCTTCAGGTAATCAGTAATAATATATTCTGAATGAATTCAGACTTTGCTAAAACATCTTTAAAATGAATATGATAAAGGACCATGATGCAAGACTCAAGTAAACTAGGAAATGTGAGTAGGCATTCCTTTTCCAGAATCTTCAGGCTTCTATTTTCCTTTTACCCTTGAAGAGATATCCTATTTCAAGTTTTCATGGGCTTGAGGGGAGAAGGGAGAAAAAGAGAGAGATAGAAGAGAGAAGAAGAGGAAGAAAAAGAGAGGGAGATGCACCACTGTAGCATAGGGGGGCCAGAATGAGGCAAGACCTGAGAATCATCTAACATCTTTTCCCTGTCCTGGTCTCTCTCCCCACTACCTCACTCTAGCAGAGACTTCTGAAACTACAGGTCTTGATAAGAGAAGGAAAGAAGCAAGGACATATTTTGGCTCACGGCTAAATCCCTGCAAGCCATAGGATGTTGTGAAACATGACCACTATGGCATACTCAAACATAACTTAGTGCTGGGACTTTCATCATTTCCTAGGCCTTCAACTCCCTTGCTGAGGAAATATCTACATATTCTAAAATTTACTCAGTCCTCCTTTTATTTTTTTCCTTCTACCAACTAAGAGAAAGTCCATTAAAATTGTAATGGATTCATTTTCCATTTTCTGTCTCTATACTAGTTTATGTTTGTTTTTCAATTAGCCACGTGGTTTTTAGAAGTAAAGGATTGTGAAAGAGGAGGTCAGAAATGAAATATGGACAGAAGCTTGATGAATAGAAATAAGAGAATCCTCCTTTTGGTGATTTGATGGACATATTACATACAATTCATATCTCTTAGTCACTACTAATCTCAGGGACACAGTCTTAGAGAAAAGAAAAAAAGATGATGGGGGTGAGGTTTGGGAGAGGGGCCTCTCAGGTATTTTGGAGCTCCATCTGGTGACCAGTAATATATTGCAGGAACTCAGGCCCTTGATTAATCATGTGACAGCTTGCTTATTTTCTGCAGTGGCAGAAAGCAGGGGAATAAGCCGGACTGGAGTGAATATAGATTTGAAACTACAGCTAAATCAATTTCTAGCATTTACTATTCATTCTTATTATCTCATCAAACATGCACATGGACACCTACAGTTCTAAATAAGAAAATTGTTTTTATTAAGAAAGTGAGAATCTTGTAAAAGAAAATATTATTTGTTTTGTTTTATGAATCACTTTTGCCCAACTGAAAGTAAAGACATCAAAAGAGAGGGAAAATTTTTAGATACTAGCAACTGAAAAAGACAATAGAAGAATTGGAATTTTTGTGAGAAGAGGATTGGAATTTTAGAACCTTGGTTTAAAATATAGGAATGGTGTCCTCCTAGACAACAAAGAAGTACATATTCCTAGCCAGAGGAAAAATGTGTTTTACTGGAATCTAAAAAAAAATCTATGTTAAAAACACTTTAAGAATAAATGAATCAATGAAAAAGCATCTATTACATGCATACATTTGTAAAGCATTAGACTAAATTCTAGAAATACAAATGGAAAGACAAGAAAACACCTGTTCAAAAGGAGTTCTTAATCTAGTGGGAGAGATAAAACATGGGAAGTCTCAGTTGCAAATCAGGTGGAAAGGCTTAGTGGGCCTTTGGTTTTAGGGAAGATACAAAAGGGAGTGCATTTCCTTTAGTGTCATTTCCATTAATAAAATGGTCTTGGTGTTAATCCATTATAATATTCCTAAGTACTTTCTTGGTTTAAAACAAATAAACTAAAAATCTTTCCTTTCCTAGTCACCAGTAGTTGTGGCTGCTGAGGAGATAGAGGCTAAAGGAAAGAACATGGTCAGGTCATTCCTCTGAAAAAAATTTTTTGCTTTCCTAGACTATTATAGGATTTAGCTACAAGTCACTTGGTGATTTGGGAGATTCTGCTATTCTCAAGGCTCTTAGTTTACCTGCCTTTTGGTAATAGTTGTTGGGTCATTAGAATTGGTAGTAGTGGAAATGGATTCCTGCACAAAGTTGATTTTCCTAATGATAGTTGCAAGGGTCAAGCTAGAAGCAGGGTCAGTTGTGAGGAACACTAGTATTTCCAGTGCTTTGGGTCTGGATCAATCTCCTAGGTTGTCTCTTCAATAACCTGAGATGAAGTAGTAGTTGAGTGGATTTAATCTGGCTGGTATAGATTGCTTCTTATTTCTTCTTCTGGCTGCTTTGGTACTTCACTAGATTGACTCGCTCGTCCCACTGGTTGCCAGGAGTTGCCAGTTGAGGTTGGAGATGGTGAACTAAACAGTGAAAAAACAAGAAACAAAACAAAAAAAAAAAACAAAAAGAAGAGAGTAAAACATTTCATTTTTTTTCTCTCTAACCCCACTACCCAGGATAATGTCAAACTCATAATACGCATCTTAGAAGTACTTATTGACTAATATTTTCCTTTGAGTTCATTCAGATCCTTTAATCGAATTTTTACCTGCATAAGACCGCATTCAAGTCAGTATTCCAAGTGAACATACATATGTGCCATATGTGTAATGTTTACAGATAAGCTACCAAAATACAACTTGTTTTGTCAGAAGTGAGAAGAAGAAATGGAAAGAAATAAAACTCCAGTTTCACCATGCTGGGAAATAAATTGACTCACCCCCTAGCCTAAATCTAGGAATTTCACAACTTAAAAAGCTAGTTATTCAGGGCTAGATTGGGCTTACAATGAGCAAACAGACCCTTGTCTAATGAAATGATTAAATGTTTAAAATGCTGTTTTAATTCAATCAATTAAAAGTATAAACAGCATGAGTTTGATTGAATCAATTTAAAGAATTACACAGCAGCCAATGTGCTTGTCAGCAGGGGTGAAAAAATCATGTATCACCTACTCACAGCTTGAATGCTGTATCCTTCAATTAGATACAACAAACAACCTTTTACTGGATCACAAAAGGAGAGTTCTTGAGCAGAAAGGAAGTATGTAACTCTTTTGCTAAGATATATGCAATTAACTAATGAAAACACATAGAGCACATATTTTCAAATATTTATAAAACTGTGGCTTGGTTGTTATTTGGTAGATGTATTCTATAAGAAATTCCCTGTGGAACCATACCTGCACATTAAAAATTTTTAACTAAAGGGATTATGATGAAAGAAACCTTAGTTAGCAAATAGAATAGTTGAATGTTCCTGATACTTGTAATACAGCAAGAAAATGAATAAAAAATACAAAAGTTGGAAGTGTTAAAGGTAGTGATGCTTTGGTGATTATGGATCAATTTGCCTGCATTGCTGATCTCAACTTGCCATTGTTCAAGTTATTTCAAAAAATTTAATTTTTATCTTCTCCAGAAAACATGTGGATACAATTTTAATAATAATTTTCTAACATTTTGTGAACTGCGTTCTCTCCTTCTTACTTCTCCACCCTCCTCAATATGGCAGGTAATAGGATACAATTTGTACATGTGCTATTATGTAATATATAATTACATGTTCAACATGTTGTGAAAGAAGATACTTTTATGGGGAAACACTAGTGGGTAACTTAAATATTATCTGGGTTCAGAGGAAGGGAGAGAAGGAGACAGGACGGGCAATAGATTGGGACCTAAAAAGTTGGAGAAACACAAATCAAGAATGGGTTTGGCATCTCCCAATCGATAAATGGGCAAGGGATATGAATAGGCAATTTTCAGATGAAGAAATCAAAACTAACAATAGGCACATGAGAAAGTGTTCTAAATCTCTAATAATTAGAGAAATGCAAGTCAAAATAATTCTGAGGTATCACCTCACACCTAGCAGATTGGCTAAAATGACAACAAGGGAGAATAATGAATGTTGGAGGGGATGTGGCGAAATTGGGATATTAATGCATTGCTGGTGGAGTTGTGAACTGATCCAACCATTCTGGATGGCAGTTTGAAACTATGCTCAAAGGGCTTTAAAAGACTATCTGCCTTTTGGTCCAGCCATAGCACTACTTGGATTATATTCCAAAGATATAATAAGGAAAAAGACTTGTACAAAAATATTTATAGCCACGCTCTTTGTAGTGGCAAAAAATTGGAAAATGAGAGAATGTCCTTTGATTGGGGAATGGCTGAACAAATTGTGGTATCTGTTGGTGATGGAATACTATTGTGCTCAAAGGAATAATGAACTGGAAGAATTCCATGTGAACTGGAATGACCTCCAGGAATTGATGCAGAGTGAAAGGAGCAGATCCAGGAGAACATTGTACACGGAGACTGATACACTGTGGTACGATCGAACATAACAGACTTCTCTACTAGCAGCAATGCAAGGACCCAGAGCAAGGCTGAGGGACTTATGAGAAAGAAAACTATCCACATTCAGAGGAAGAACTGTGGAAGGAGAAACACAGAAGAAAAACAACTGTTTGAACACATGGGCTGATGGGGATATTATTGGGGATGTAGACTCTAAATGATAACTTTAGTCCAACTATCAATAATATGGAATTAGGTCTTGATCAATGATACATATAAAACCCGGTGGAATTGTGTATCAGCTAAGGGGGGTTAGGGAGGTTTGGGGGAGAGGAAAAGAACATGAAATATGTAACTATGGGAAAATATTCAAAATAATTTTTAAAAAAGAATGGGTTTGGCAGTTGTAGGGAGTGACAGTTAGGATCCCAGCTGCCTCTTAGATCTACCTAGCCAGGTAGTCTATGAAATCAACAAATAACTGAGTAATACTGGGACAAAAGGATTTATAAACACAGATTTAATAATGACTAGGAGTTAGGGATAATGGGGAGAGGCCACACTAACTTAAACACTAAAAGGGCTGGGAGATGGGTCAGAGATTTCCCTGCTCAAACACAGACTATTACAGGCTGGAAGGGAATTGGGTCTCTCACAGAGTTTTTTCCATTTCTGCTCCTCTTGATGGTACAGGAAAACAGGTCCTCAGGAAAGTAAATCCAGGAGCTTGTCTCAGCTGTGTTGTCCACCACCCCAGTTAGATCTTCTTGCTCACTTGAGCTTTTACTGGCAGGTCTTCCTTCTCTGTGATAAATCCATACTTCTTGGACTCTCCACTGAGACAGGTAAAAGCAGCCACTCCCTCTTCTCAGTCTTGACCAGAGTCCCCAAGGAAAACAGTTTCCTTCCCTTCATTCCATGGTCGGAACTCTCAGATCTTTAGAGGCAGCCTGGGTGTTATTCTACATTAAATATATAACTTTCTAATTTCCTCATAACAATACATATCACTTATACTAGAGAAAAATTAATGGAGGAAATAAAGTGAAGAATGGAATGTTTCAATCTGTGTTAAGATTCCAACTATTCCTTCAATGGCCAAAGATAGCCTTTTTTTGTCAAGAGTCTCCTTTGGAGTTGCCCTGGATCCTTGCATTGATTATAGTTGTCATTCATAGCTGATCACTACATCATTGTTGTTACTCTATCCAATGTTCTTGTGGTTCTGCTCACTTCTCTTTGCATCGATTCATACATCTTTCCAGGTTTTTTGTTATTATTTATTCAATATTTCTTATGGCACAATAGTACTCCATGATAATCATATCCCATAACTTGTTCAGCCATTCTTCAGTTGACGAGCATCTCTTCGATTCAATTGCTTTGCCCCCTCAAAAAGAGGTGGATAGGAGGGGATGTGGCAAAATTGGGACATTAATGCATTGCTGGTGGAGTTGTGAACTGATCCAGCCATTCTGGCTGGCAATTTGGAATCATGCTCAAAGGGCTATAAAAGAATGCCTGCCCTTTGACCCAGCCATACCATTGCTGGGTTTGTACCCCAAAGAGATCATAGATAAACAGACCTGTACAAAAATATTTATAGCTGCGCTTTTTGTGGTGGCAAAAAATTGGAAAAGGAGGTTATGTCCTTCAATTGGGGAATGGCTGAACAAACTATGGTATATGCGGGTGATGGAATACTATTGTGCTAAAAGGAATAATAAACTGGAGGAGTTCCAGGCGAACTGGAGAGACCTCCGGGAACTGATGCAGAGCGAAAGGAGCAGAGCCAAAAGAACATTGTACACAGAGACTGACATACTGTGGTAAAATAGAATGTAATGGGCTCCTGTACCAGCAGCAATGCAATGACCCAGGACAATTCTGAGGGATTTATGGTAAAGAATGCTACTCACATTCAGAGGAAGGACTGCAGGAGAGGAAACATATAAGAAAAGCAACTGCTTGAACGCATGGGTCGGGGTGGACATGATTGGGGATGTGGACTCGAAACTACCACACCAATGCAACCACCAACAATTTGGAAATTGGTCTTGATCAAGGACACATGACAAAACCAGTGGAAATGTGCGTCGGCCATGGGTGGGGGAAGTGCGGGGGGTGAAGGGGAAAGTAGGAGCATGAAACATGTAACCATGTTAAAAAATGATTATTAATAAATGTTTTAAAAAAAAAGAGGTGGATAAATAGGTTTGTACAAGTAGGTCCTTTTCCCATATCTTTGATCTCTTTGGGATACAGACCTAGTAGTAAAATTGTTAGACTAAAGGATATGCACAGGTTTGTTGTCCTTTGGGCATCATTCCAAATTATTCTGCAGAATGATTGTATGAGATCTAATATTTCTAAAGGGCCTATATCATCTAGCATAGGCAAGAGTTTCAGAAAGATCAGTATGCTCTCCCCAACCCCAGCTGACATCTCTTTGTTTAACTTTGTATATACTGGGTCTGTGTATGTGTACATGTTTTATCAGACCTCAGGAGAATGCAGTTTTTTTGAAGGAAGGGATATTTCTTTCCTTTGCTTTAGTATCTCACCACCCTCAACCTAGTAAGTAGGTTTGAAATCAATACTTGTTGAATTTAATTGGAAATTGAATTTAATTGGAAGTAGTTAACTCAAAGATACACATGATAGTTATTCAACAGGTTATTTTCTAGAAATGATTTTCCATAAACTTTTTTATCAGTTAGACTTAAACCCCCAAATGGTATATTTAGAAGAATGAAAAAGTTAAAAAAATAAAATAACTCAAATTAGGAAAAGCATTCATTCTGACCTCCTTTGCTTAGTTGGTTAAATACTCTATTAAGAACATTTTGTTTCTAACTATACCCAAACAAGTCACATTTTACATAGCATTGTATATTTTATATATGTTATTTCATTTAATCTTCATGATAACTTTAAGAAAGAGATAATATTGAAATTATTATTCTCATTTTATTAATTTTTAAAGAGGCTTTGTAAAGAAAGATAAGATTTTAAAATATTTATTTTTTCCTTAATTCTGGGCCCAATATGCGTTGAATTACACTACCTAATAGAAACTGGATTCTTGTCTCTTCATTCTCATTCCTATACAAAACAGAAACAGAATCCAACATTCCCAAGGGATTCCATTAAGACCTTTGGTTTTTTTCATATGTATTTAGTACTTAGAGTAGTTGGTTTTGTTTCATACTATAGTCTCTCACAACCATAGCTTTTTAACCTTTGTTAGGTTCAGAGTGTTTATAAAATGAAGGAGAGAAACAAAATGGAAATTATTTTATGACCTCCCTTTGCTTGTTTATATTTCAGCCACTGCAAAGGAGAGCTTCCCCTCAGGGTGTTTTTGGTGTACATAGGCTAATAGGAATTTCATACAGATCCATAGCCCTTGATCTCCCAAATGCACTACACCACATGTACAATAAATTATTCATTTTGAATTGAATTCACTGTTTGGGCCAAAAATCTAGATGTCCTGCTTCAAAACACAGATCCTGAATTAAAGCTATAATACCTCTTTTGAATCAGCTATATTTCTTTTAAATTTACCCACATTGGGGAAATAATATGTAAGGCATATAGGAAAATGTGCCTACTAAACATAAATGACATATAAACTCTGTGAATAGAGACCTACACATGTCCCAAATTATCTCGACCACATCTGTTCATTTATCTGACCTGATCATCAAAGGAAAAAAGGAAGAAAGTATGCTGGAAGAGTATTGTCAAACTTCCTATAGAAAGAAATTGGAAATTGCTACATATGACTTTAAAAGGACTAGACTTGAAATAGGAAGATCTGGGTTCTAATTTCAACTTTTTCAACAGGATTCTAATTTCTAATTCAGTCTTTCTAGATGTCTGACCTTAGATAAGCCATTTGCTTGATTTCTCAGTTTCTGATCTATAAAATGAAGATAGAAATATTTATAATAGCTCCCATGGTTATGGTCATGAAGAAATAAGATTATATATGCTAATTATTTTCATCACAGTATTGGTAGCACATTTACTTAGTATTTGAATACTTTTTTTGTAAAATGCTTACCTTAAAACCCTTTGAGTTACAGTGCCATAACTAAGCTGTATCTATTAGAGCTTTGTACAAGGGAAGGAATTTTAAAAGATCAGAGATATACCACACGTGAGCATGCTTCTTGCCCTGCTCAGTCCCCAACACAGAAAAAGTCATGGTTTTATACTTATGGAGTTTTTGGTGTTTTCTTTTTCTTCAATGGCTGAAAAAACACATTGCCTTGTATCACATTCAGGCTATACTCAGAGTCTTCCTACCATCTCACATTTGTATCACCAGCCCCATTTACCTCAGAAGCATTTTTTTCCACCTTACTTTTTAAGGAAGAGAGAAATTTCATGGTAACCTACGATAGCCTAAAACACTGCTGATGAGGTCCACCCCTCTGACTCTGCTGCTTGTCCCAGGTACAAAAATTATTAGAATCTTGTAGGTGATCTGAGTATTATCCCCATTTACATATAAAGAATCAGGCATATGAAAATGAAATGGCCTGTCCATGATAAAATAGCCAATAAGTTATTTCCAGAATTATAATGTAAACTTAGGTCTCCTAAAATCAAACTTTCTTTCTCCTAAATTAGATGGAGCACCATATACAAGTAAGCTATTATTATTGCTTTGAGGGCACTGGATTTCATGATAACCTATAAGGTTCACATAAAACTTACAGGATCATAGAACATAGATTTATAGAGGGGGAAATTAAAGATCATTTAGTCCAAACTTTATTTTATAAGTGAGGAAACTGAGACTCAGCCAGACTTGTGTGCCATCTGAGGACCATCCAAATTATGAGAAATCCATCACTATATTTTTGGCTGCACCTATGTGAAATGGTAACAATGGCAGTTAAGGAGAAGGAATTAAAGAGAATGTCATTAGCTGGTATGAGAAAACCATATCAGAGATGACAATTTTAAAAGCACCCAAAGAATAATTTTCAAAATGGTCTCAGGAGGAAAAGGGATGGTTATGGGGAAAGAGTAATGGAAATAATTAAAAGATCACAAATCTGAATACCATCATTTTTTACCTGTCTAAATTTAAAAAGAAATTTAGAACCTCAATGTCTATAAATCAGTATAGCTACTCTATCATACATATAAAATCTTGGAGAAAATGTTCTACGCATGAATCAAAGAATTCCTTGACCAAAAGATAAGAGAACAGGAAGACTACAAGAACTTATTTTTATGGTGGATTTCATCTTTCTATAGTTATTATTTATTGATTTTTAAGAAAGCCTTTGACTTGGATGAATAAAATACATGATCTTCACCAATAGCCTACTTCTTATGCATACATCAAAGTGGTCTAAAATCCTGTGGCAGGAATACAAAGTTTATTTTTCTGACATAATCCATTGAGTACCAACATCAGTAGAGAAGTTATAGATATAGTAATAACTCATATTTATGTAGAACTTCAAGTTTTGCAAAATGCTTTACTAAAATAACTATATAAAATAGGTATGTAAATATTATTGTTCTCATTTAAATGAAGGGGGTGCACAGAGAGATTATCTTATATGCTCATCAGTGGTATTTACTATTGCCATTGAAACCTTCCTAAAGCAAAACTTATTTGTAATGATGATGAAGTTTTTATAAATTATATAAACCTTATAAACTATAAAAATGAATGTTTTTATAATTATTACACAGATTTTGACAATACTAACAGAACTTTAGTTAAGTTCATAATAATGCTAAAGAAATAAGTTGAATCATTCAATTGAAAAACACATATTGTTCAGATTTTGGAAAGGAATAAGATAAAAAAAATAGTTCAACATGCTTATCATTTAAAAATGCAGTAGATGTTTAATAGGGCTCAGAAATTAAAAAGTAGAGAAATCTATGCTGGTTCCCTTTTGGTAATTTGCATGGTGTTTTCCTT
Organism: Gracilinanus agilis; assembly: GCF_016433145.1. NCBI lineage: Eukaryota > Metazoa > Chordata > Mammalia > Didelphimorphia > Didelphidae > Gracilinanus > Gracilinanus agilis. Next base: position 186,717,111 of record NC_058135.1, on the reverse strand, counting down.
GTACCTAAGATGTTATAGATCTTCCTAAAAGAAATTTGTAATTATTGAAAGGAGTTTGTCCTGTTCATTCATGTAAGAGATACCAAGTGGTTAAAGAATCTCTATTGTCAGATTTCAACATGTATTTGAATGAATACACTATAGAACTTGTTCACTAATACACACACACACACACACACACACACACATATACACAAGTAAACATGCACATATTGCTGGATCAAAGGTTTTATACAGTTTTATAATTCTTTAGGTATGGTTCCAAATTGTTCACTAGAAGGTTTGGAACAGTTCACAACTCCAACAAAAGTTAATTATTGTACCTATTTTCTTATATCTCTTCCATCATTTGTCATTTTTGATAAGTGTGAGGCAGTATCCCCCAGTTGTTATAATTTGCATTTCTTCAATCAGTGGTTATGTAGAGCATTTTACACATTAGTATGTGAAAAGCTACAAATAGCTTTGATGTCTTCTGAAAAATTCCTGTTTATATATCCTTTGACAATTTATCAAATAGGGAATGGCTCTTATTTTTTAAATAAATTTGACTCAGTTACATATATATTTGAGAAAAGAGACCTTTTTCAGAGAATTTACTCTAAAATTTTTTGATATAACTTCATTATCCATGGTGCTTTTAACTAAAATGTAGCTTCCCTGATAAACTATTTTATTTATGTCTATTTTTGCTTTGATTAAGATCTGTAATAATTGGATATTAGATATTATATAGATATATATTTAAGGTTTTAAGGTGTGGCCACCAGGAATCAATAATTCAGATGGATTCCATAATTAAAATAGACCCAAGTCAGGATCGGGTTTAAGGTAGTTTATTTACAATTAGGAAGGATAGAAGGCAAGGGAAATAGAGAGAGGGAGAGGCTAGTCCGGGCCTGCAGAGGCCCAGACACAGAGAGATGATTAAAAGGCTAATTAAACTAGATTACACGCCACAAGGCCTTAGCAATCAGAGAGGCAAGAAGCCTACTTAAGGTAGAGACTCTAGAAACGCCAAGGGATGGATGCCAAGGAAGTCAGCCTAACTTACCCACATGACCATTCAGAGTGGAAGCAGCCTGAGGTCTCAGCCAAGAAACTTCAGCACCAAGTTCAAAGCGGGAACTGCCCCAACAGGAAGTAACCAACATACTTGAAGAGATAGTGTCTCTCGTCACTTCCTATGGGTCCACCTCTAATTCAAGTGGACAAATGGCAGCCTCTACACTGATTTGGACTGCCCAAAGGGCAGTCCCTTTTTCTTGATTTGTTACTTATTGTCGTGTGTGGGTAACCCATCTCCCTTCCCCACTAAGGGGGGTGGGGATGACATTATCTCTGGTGGCTAGAGTTTTAACTATGAATGGGCTTGAGCTAATTCTATTTACACAGATCTTGATCACTAATCCTAACTTTTTTACTCCACCTGAAGTAAAAAGAATTCTCCTCTATTTCCTTATTTTAAATCTGTGTGCGTATGTCTCTTTCTGTTATGAATGTGTGTCTTATGAACAACATATTATTGGATTCTGGTTTCTAATCCATTCTGCTATCCACTTCTATTTGATGAATGAGCTCATCAAATTCACATTCATCGTTATGATTGCTAATGGTATATTTTCCTCCATTCTGTTTTCTTCTGTTTATCCTTCTCTTTTATCCTCTCCCTCCACAAAAAATCTGTTTTGTTTCTGACCACTGGCTCCCTTAATCTGCCCTCCCTTTTATCATCCCATCCTCCCTTCCAATTACTCCATTCCCCTCCTATTTCCCCATTAAGTAATTAATGCAAAGCAGTAATTTCTATAAATTAGCATGTTCTATACCCAGCAGAATGTATAGTTATAGACATTCTTCCCTCTTTAACCAATTCCATTGAGAATACTATCCAAAGCTTTTCTTTGCATGTCTTTTTTTATGTGAAATAATTTTCCCTATTCTACTTTCCCCCCCTTACCCCTTCGTTGTTTTTTAAATCATGCCAACATAATGGACTCAAGCCTATTCTGTCTGTGTAAACTCTGATTTAAACTGCTAAAGTTACGTGTTATCTATTGTGTAGGTTTTAGCAGTTGCACGTATTAACTTCCTATAGAGGAACATACACAGTTTGACTTTATTAGTAAAGTCTTTTTTGTTTTCTCTCTCGTGTTTATCTTCTTTAAGCTTTTCTTGAGTGTTATGATTGAATGTCAAGTTTTCTACTTAGTCCTTCTCTTTTCATGAGGAATGTTTTAATGTCCTCTATTTTATTAAATGATAGGCATACACAGAGAGAGACAATATTCAGTTTTGTGGGGTAGATTATTCTTGGTTAAAATCCTATACTTTTTGCTTTTCCAGAATATTGTACTCCAAATCCTTCACTCCTTTAATATAGAAGTTTCTAAATCTTGTGGCATCCTGATTATGACTTCATAATATTTGAATTTTTTCTGGATGCTTGCAATGTTTTCTTCTGGTCATGAGAGCTCTAGAATTTGGCTGTGATATTCCTTGGAGTTTTCACTTTGGGATTTCTTTCAGAAAGTGATTGATGGATTATTTCAAATTTGATTTTATCTTCTGGTTCTAAACTATCAAGGAAATATTTTGATAATTGCTTGAAATATATATATATAGACTCTTTTTTGATCAAGGCTTTCAAGTACCTCTGCTCAGTCTCATCTCCAAACCAGTAGTTTTTACAATGAGATATTTCACATTTTCTTCTTTTTTGTTTAATAATTTTGACTTTGTTTTAATGTTCCTTGACATCCCAGATAGTCATTATCTTCCAGTTACTCAATTCTAATTTTTATGGAATTATTTTCTTCACTTTACATTTGAACAATTCTGCCTTTTAAATTTTTATTTCCTCTGGTGAATTTTTGTACCTCTTCTGCCATTTGGCCAGTTCTCTTTATTTAAGATGTTATTTGCTTTAGTAATTTTTGTGCCTTTTTTACAAAGCTGTTAATTTTTTCATGATATTTTTTGTAACACTCTCATTTCTTTTCCCAATTATTCCTCTTCATGCCTATCTCTTTCTTAAGTCTTCTAAGAATTCTTGCTGAGTTTGTGTCTGAGACTTTGGTTGTAACTCTTTTTACATTGCTGTATTTTTTTTTCTGAATGTGCTTCTTGATCTTCCCTACCAGTTTCATACCTTTTTGCAGTCAAGTTCTTTTTTGTTTGTTCAGTTTTTCAACCTATTGCTTTAAATTGTGTGTGTGTGTGTGTGTATACACATACATACATACATATGTTTAGCTATTCTCACTGAGGGTTGGGGAGGCATTGTTCCAAGCTTCAGGCTTTTTCATGTTCCTCCTTTAAGAGCTAGTTCTGAGGGTATGCAAATTTTCAGTGTTTCTCAGGTGATATGTTCTGGGTAGATGTGTGGTTCCTGGTTTCCTGATTTGCCCTCTACTCTTTATTCAGGAGAATACCCTGAATCCCCTGCAGCCACAAATTCTAGCCCTTGGAATTGTAATCAGGTTTCCTGATCCCTTAGAACAGACAAGTAATCTTTTCCAGGACCTGTAATCCAGAAATGTGTATGGTCAGTAAAGGCTCTAATTAGTGCCAACTATATCCAGTACCTCTTAGCGACCAATTGTCCAACCCCTGTCTTTGGACGAGGGCTCTTAAAGCTGTTGTTGCTGCCACTGCTAATTTTACCTCCACGGCCCACTGGCCCCAACTTAAAAAAATGTGTTTAATATTATTCTATATTAACAAGACCTAAAAAATAACTCCTTTTAAGAAATAAAGATCAATCACACATAGAAGGGAATGTAGAGGTGCTTGGTTAGTGTGAACAGGCTATATAAGCTATTGCCAAAGAGAAATATTAAAGAATAGAAGTAAAGGATATCATCAAGTAATTAGTTGGGTGGCCAAAAGAGGGGATAACAAGTGAACAGTCACTTGTAAAATGCTGAGATAAAGCACGGAAAGCCTCTGTGGTGAATTTTTTGGAAAATATGCATGAGTGTTTCACAGGATGAGCAGGCAACAGTAGGATGCATGCTGCCTCATTGGAATAAATAGCCAAATCAATAAAGCTCCCAAATCCATTTGAGTATTTGAGAACAGTGTTTTTGCTGATGCAAACAGCTTACTAGAGTAAAAGCTCATGTCTTTTAAGATTGATATCTTTTGGGTAATTCTCTATGGAATGCACCAAAGAATATAACCTCAGAATTAGTATTTTAAATAACTCAAAGTGAAAAGAAAAGCTGTACAATGACATAAATTAGTCTGTAGCAAGTTTACCAATTCAATCAGTAATCATTTATTAAGCTCCTACTAGGTGCCAGGCACTGTGCAATAGATGTCTTATCGGAAAGAAACAGTATAGGAACTTTTTAAATGTCACAACTATACCTCATAAAAGCAAAAAGAAAAAGTAGGAGGCCTATAACACATCAAGTAGGTCTTCAGTGAAGAATCTGGGGCAACAAGATAGTTCAGTGAATAGAGCATAGGATCAGGTGTCAGGAAGACATGAGGTCAAATCAAGCCTCAAACTATGACTCTTGGCAAATCACTTAATCTTATTTGCCTCAGCTTCCTCATCTATAAAATGAGCTGGATAAGAAAATAGCAAAGTATCTGTGTCAAGAAAATACCAAAATGTATTACAAAGAGTGAGAAAACTGAAATGATTGAACAACAGCAAAAAAAGAAGTTATGTCAAACCATGGACAAAAATGGCCCAGAATAAGAATTCATAGAAGTGATGCCTGGATGGAGAGAGTCTTGTTGACATAATGGATATTTAAAGTATCAAGGCAAAACCTCTAAAGGAATATAATCAGATAATGTGAAGGGATTCTGAATACTCTTTTAAAAGAATCTAATGCTTTAAATTGTGTCACTTCATATAATTAAATGTATAGAAGTTATTTTAATTACACTAAACACAACTAAGGTCTCTCCTACAACTCCTCTGAAGATAATAGATCTAGACTAGATAATATTTACAAATATATCAGTCAATCATTTAGTCAACAAACATTAATTATGGGCCAGGATCTCACATGAAGTACTAGGGATATAAATTCAAGGTGTAAAAAAAGATCTGCTTTCCTTCAAGAATTTTTATTTTTAATAAGGGAAGATAACACATAAAGGAGGCTAATGGTGGGCAAAGTCCAGAGAGTGAAAACAAAAGCTGAAAAAGACACAGAGAAATACCACACTGCGTCTTCTCAAAATGGTATCCTAGGGAGAAACTCAAAAAGAAAAGGAATGTTCTAAGTATGAAGGCAAATGAGGCACCTAGCAAAATGCAAAACAACAGATTTAGAATTGTTCAAATGGTCAAACACAAAGACTAGTTTTTAATGGTTCAGTGTCAGAGTCAATCACTATCCAAGTTGAATTTGGCCCACTAATGACTTCACTTTGTTGTCTAGTCATTTTTCCAATTACATGACTTGAGAGTTGGAAGAGGCCTCAGCAGCCTTATTATAGTCCAACATATTCATGAAAGGAATTTTTACTGTAATATTCTTGATAGATGGTCATCCATTCTCTGCTTGAAGACCTATAAGAATGGTGAACCACCATCTCTTGAGATAACCCATTCCACAGTTTTTACCACTCTAACTTTGGCTAAGGTTCTTCTTTCCTCAAGCCTAAATTTACATCTTTTCATCTTCCATTCAATTCTCCTGATTCTTCCCTTCTATGGCCAAACAGAATGAATCTAGTTTAATCATCCTTGCTTTGCTGGAGGGAATCTCCATACCAGTAGTTTCCAACACCAGTGAAATTATGGCTCCAGATCATCCTTTCCTTATCCCTTTGCAATCCTCCCCCTCCAACAACAACAAAAAATTTACATTAGACAGAGTTCTTTAAAACAAGACCTTAGAAATCAATCTGTGTTGGCTATGTGATAGTTAACTTTTAAAAAATAAATGACTTGGATAAATTTATAGATGGCATGTTTATAAAATTTATAGATGATACAAAATTCAGAGATATAGCTAACTGACAATCAAGATCCAAAATGTCAATACTAAAACAAGAGACTGAATATAATCAAATGAAATTTAATTGGGATAAATAAAATCTCCCACTAGGATTCCAAAATGTGTCTTTATGAGTAAGAGATGAAGGAAGTATGATGGGTAGGTGGCAGTTTAAATAAAATCCTTTAAAAAAAAAAAACGCTTACCTTCTTGTCTTAAGAGTCATAACTGTGTATTGGTGTTGACAGAAGAGCAGAAAGCGCTAGGCAGTGGGGGTAAAGTTGCTTATCCAGGGTAACACAGCTAGAAGTGTCTGAAGCCAGATTTGAGCCCAGTTTCTCCTGACTCTGGGACTGTTCTCTATCCACTTGGACACCAAGCACCACCCCCCTACCCAAAATTAAATAAAATCTTGAGAGGTCTTAGAGGATTCAAAGTTCAAAATGAATCACTGGCACTTAAAAATCTAATGTAATTTTATGAAATTTGGCAAAAGCCAAATTTCAGGAAGGTTATTGATAAACTGGAGTGCCTAGATGACCCTTGTGAAAGGCCTTAAGATTTTTCTGTACAAGGATAACTTGAAGGGACTGAGAATATTCTGCCTGGAGAAGAGACTGTTTGTAGGAAGGGGTGAAAAGAACATGAGAATTGTCTGCAAGTTTTTGAAGGACTGTCAATATGAAGAATTAGCTTTATTTTGTTTAGTCTGCATAAGTCAGTAGAGGCAAAGTAACACAAAACACAAAGTGGAAGGATGTAAACTTTTGTGTGCCTTTACTGTTTGTGTTTGACTTTATATCCCTAGGACATATTATATATTAGGTTTGTAATGTTTATTGAGTTAAATTTTCATTGACTCATATTTAAGCTCAATATAAAAAGAAATTCCCTAATATCAAAACATTATCAAAAAGTAAATTGACCTTTTATGACCATCTTTTATGAATACCATCATGTTCCTTTTCTAAAGAAGTCTGATGGTAAATGTAGGATAACCACCTGTATATATGCTGTAGAATGGATTCTTTTACAAGGATTTTCAAGACATATTTTTTAATATGTCTTGAGGGGGCAGCTGGGTAGCTCAGTGGATTGAGAGCCAGGCCTAGAGATGGGAGGTCCTAGGTTCAAATCTGGCCTCAGACACTTCCTAGCTGTGTGACCCTGGGCAAGTCACTTGACCCCCATTGCCCACCCTTACCACTCTTCCACCTATGAGTCAATGCACAGAAGTTAAAGGTTTAAAATAAAATAAAATAAAATAAAAAAAATATGTCTTGAGCTCTACTGCTAATTAGGTCTTTTCTTAGTATATTTGGGATTCTTTGGCAATGAAACAGGATAAAGGATTCCTAATAAGGATTCATAAATGAAATCTTGGGATGTTTTCAAATTAAGAATACTAATAGATTCATGTAAGAGAGGAAAACAAACTGAACAAACAGAATATGAAAATATTAGAAGATAATTTATATTTTAAACATAAATTCTCTACCAAATGAATATAATCAAGTAGCACTATAATAGCTAAAAAGTGGTAATGAGATGTTTTAAAGGGCTTATTAAAAGCACATGAAAAAGTGTTCTAAGTTCCTCATAATTAGAGAAATGCAAATCAAAACACCTCTGAGGTACCACCTTATACCTAGGAGATTGGCCAATATGACAATAAAGGAAAATAATAAATGTTGGAGGGGATGTGGCAAAATTGGGACACTAATACACTGCTGGTAGAGTTGCAAAATGATCCAACCATTCTGGAAGGCAATTTGGAATTATGCCCAAAGGGCTTTAAAAGTCTGCCTGCCCTTTGACCCAGCCATACCACTGCTGGGTTTGTGCCCCAAAGAGATAATAGTGAAAAATACTTGCACAAAAATATTAATGCCCATGCTCTTTGTGGTGGCAAAAAAACTGGAAAATGAGGGGGTGTCCATTGTTTGGAGAATGGCTGAACAAATTGTGGTTTAGCTGTTAGTGATGGAATACTATCGTCCTGAAAGGAATAAAGAACTGACAAATGTCATGGGAGCTGGAATGACCTCCAGGAATTGATGCAGAGTGAAAGGAGCAGAACCAGAAGAACATTGTACACAGAGACGGATACGGACACACTGTGGCACAATCAAATGTAATGGCCTTCTCTTCTAACAGCAGTGCAATGACCCAGAACAATCCTGGGGGACTTATGAGAAAGAATACTATCCACATTCAGAGTAAGAACTGTGGGAGCAGAAATGCAGAAGAAAAACATAGGACTGATCACATGTTTCAATGGGGATATGAATGGGGATGCTGACTTTAAAATGATCACTCTATTGCAAATATTAATAATATGGAAATAGGTTTTGAACAATGACACATGTGTAACCCAGTGGAATTGCTTGTTGGCTACAGGAGGAGATAGGGAGGAAGGGAGGGAAAGAACACGAATCATGTAACCATGATAAAATATTCTAAATTAATCAATAAAAAAATTTAAATTTAAAAAGTAAAGGACTTATAGCTCAAGTTTTTTTTAAAGTATTTCCAACCTCCAACCAAATTTCCATATTCCTAGATTAAAAAAACAACAGTGTTCAATTTTTCTGTATCATGTGATGTTTTCTTGACATTTTAGGTGTAAGCCATAAACTTTCCTTTAGCTGTGAGATATTTACAGAACTGACTCAGTTCTAAAGTTCAAAGGTTATAAGAAAAATCTCCCAATTCAAGGATCAGTGATTCTGCTGTGCTTTTCATGTAACAAAGCACTATTGGCTAAACCAGGTTAAGAGTAAACAACAGGCTGTTATAAACCTTTGCCTTTTGCCTGCTGGTTCCATAGGCCTTTGCCTAGGTGGGCTGAGTGACTGTTGGGACCTAACTGCTATTTCTGTTAACAGTTACCTCCTAGTAGTTAAACCTGGTCTCCCTACCTTGTTTGGTCCTGTCCATCTGTCATTCCTGTCTCCCTCACCCCATTGTGAACCCACAGATAATTTAATTAATTTCCCTGGTATTCCTCCATTACACTTGTGAAGAGAAGTAAGAGAGGAACTACATAGAGATGTCTACAATTCTTATAATTTACCCATATAATTCCATTCTCATTTCCCAGAAATTAGAATTTTAATCTATCTAGAGCAATGATGTCAAATTTAGATAGAAACAGGAGTCCATAATCCATACATAAAAATCCCCATCCGCAGCATATTGGCTTAGTTTAAAATGTAATGTTATCTTTTCTATTATCTTTTTATTTGTTTTGTTAAATACTTCCCAATTACATTTTAATGTGGTTCCACAACATTCAAAGGTGTTGAGAATGGCTTCTTGCTCTTGTATTTGACACCTCTGACCTAAAGAAGACAGCCAAGTTTGACTAAAAATTGGTGAGACCTTGTCTGTGAAAATTCCCTCTTCCCTTTGACTGATGACTGAAGTGGAACATCATCTGTAGAAATATTTCATGTTATACTCTCTTGCTTACTGGTTAATTCATTAATTAATTAAGTGGCAGCTTACTTTGTATAGATTTGCAGGAAATACTAAAATGAACCATTTGTGAAAAGGTATTGTTTTGGCAAAGTAACAATGTGGTGCATTTATCATACACCGCTTGTCACACAAATAAATAGAAGAAAATTCACTCAGCTACTTGCAGAGGTACAAATAGTTATGTGACAAGACAATATTTCACGGTTTATTTTACCCAAAAGCAGTGTGATTCTAAATCTCAACCAATGTCTCATAAATTGCCACCTCCAATTTTATATTAATCATAAATTTGTTCTCCCCACCCCCTGGAAGATCCTTATTTTCTTGTGGTCCCCTATCTTCATACTTTAAATTTAATTCATTAACCAGTGCCTAGCAAGAAGAAAAAAAAATCTTGTTATTAGGGATAAAAGAGCATGTTTGCCAGATAAGTATATAACCAAGTCTCTACTAGCATAAATAAAGAATACTCTAAAATATTTGTATGTATTTAAATGTGCATTATTCGAAGTTACAATTATGTAAAATATGGTATACAGTCCCAGTCTACAGGAAATATGCAGTGTAAATTTGAATAATAAAAACATTTTGAGAGATTCTCCCTAATTAGAATTTAGCCATATAAAAATTTTAGAGAGAAATTTCATGAGCTGGGATTAGGTAACATCTATTAGGAGGATCAGAAAAGATCTTACTTTGGTGGTAGCCTATTAGCTATGATCTAAACCTTTTTGGCCAAGAGAGCCATAAGTACCACATTTTTTAAAATGTAATTTCTTGAGAGCCGTACAGTGCTCACAGTGCCGCTCCTGTAACAGCGCCTGAAAAAAAAAATTGACTTTATGGGTCCTGCAGAAAGAGCCATATATGGTCCTCAAAAGAGCCAGATATGGCTCGAGAGCCTTATGTTGCCGACCCCTGATCTAAACTAAAGGAAACTAGAAGTTTTAGAAAGGAGAAAATGATGGGTGAGAGGAAGCAAAGGAGACTTCCAGATTGGAGACAATGTCATGTTGAGAGGATAGAACAGTGTTGATGGCATGTAAAAATGCATCATGGGTAAAAATGTGCGGGTTTTTTTTTTAAGTACATGGTCTTGCTAAGTAGAAACACTTTGAGTTTCTTCCTCTGTAAAATTATAAGATCCCTTCCATCTTTGATCTCTGTGAAACCCTAAATAAAGATAGAAAATAAAAGTAACAACAAAACAACCATGACTTCAGTTAGGAAGTTGAACAGTTGACATTTCAATCAGAACTAGATAGTTAATTTCTTTCTAAATATATTTGAATAGAAAATTCGAGGCAATGTTCAGACCAGATAATTAAGTTTTATGTATTTCGTATGCAATTAAAATAGCTTTTGAATTTGTATTGTTTAAATTGTAGGAATAAACCCATTCATAATGAATATGTTGAAAACCAGGAATATTTTGAATAGGGCTGACATGACAGTTGTTTTTTTTTCCCCCTAAGCTTCAGTGCCTTTAACAATCATTTTATAAGACATTCACCTACCTTTTCTTAAAAGAATATCTTACCTTAATAAAATCATTAGTAGGTTGAACTTGAAATTTAAAGGTGATCTGGGAAGGCTATCATCAGAAGAAAAGGAAATGTGTCTAGGTCAGTCATTTTGTACAAGTTGTTATTCAAATGAATCTCTGGAGAAAAAAATAAAATAAAATTAGCCTCTGATTTCTTTTCAATTGGTTCAAGGTGTTCTTTCTTTTAATGGGGGTATTAAGGCACTTAGCATTTACTAAAATTATTTTAATTGCTATCCCATTTATAAAAATGATGAACATAGTAAATATATCTTTTGAAATAGAGGAGAAATTAAAAGAAAACATCTTTACAAATAAAGCAATTAAATACACATAATACCTCATCACCAAAATTGGGACTTCAATATATTATTAACCTCTTCATGCTTTCCAAATGCTTCAAAATTATTAATCAATTCTTCTGTATAATATCTCTCTAAGAGTGATATTACTTATTCCGGTCTTTAAAAATCTCTTTTTCTTTTTGTAAATATAGAAGTAGAAAAGAGTGAGGCTTAGGATCTTTCCTAGAACTAAAGCAGAAAATTAGCCTATTTAAAACTTTCAGATTTATATTCAACATAGAAGACAAAGTAATCTGTTCATATGATGTTTTTTTACAATACCTTTCTTTACAAAAAAACTAGATTCTTTTTATACTTTTTCCAAACAAATTAGTAATTGATAGCTACAATGCCTAAACCTCCTAGCAAACCTTTCAACATAAATAACAATTCTCTAATTAACAAAATGCTAAATCTATTCACTCTATTAATGAACAATAAAATATGCCTTAACATTTTTTGCTGAATTTAATTTTTTAAGCACCATCTGGGAAAGGTTGTGATATCTACTACTAAATAATGTATGCCAAAGAATAATTTTAAAAGTCCAATGATTAGAATTTGGCTAATTAGTCTTTTTTCCCCAGTTTGGACTCTCTTTTAACTTTCCTCCCACCCAAACTCTTTAATTTTGTGGATAACAATATAAACCTCAAAAAATTCAATCATTTCTCTTGGGGATGAATAAGGAAATCTCTTAAAGTAGTTAGTCACAGTTAAAACTAAGGCTGATAATGGTCATAATTCATGCAACTGGTTTGGCTGAAAATGCCAGTGGAGAACTACATTGCCTTTCTTTCATACCGTTATAAAGACCTTTTTACTCTGGGCTTATTTTTCCTTCCTTTTGGACACATTGAGTGTTAGATCTGGAAGGGACCTTAGAAATCATATAGCTCAACCATCTCATTTAACATGTGAGGGAACCAAGGCACAGGAATATGAATTGACTTTCAAAATGTTCATCTTATATAAAGCAAGCATAGTTGAGAAAGGGAAAATCTTTGGCAATAGTGGTCACAACAGATGGAATTTCTGATTTAAGGCAATTTTTCCTCTCTCCCTTTATAACCACTGGAATATTCACTTTAGATTCCCATGGCAGGAGGAGGGGGAGGGATGTCTCTGATTCATACTTTACTCATGGTTCACAACTGTTAAATATGGCTCAGGAGAAAAGGTTTGGCTCACTTTGAGACTATACTTCAGAACAGACTGCTGTCCTTCAGAGACTATTTGTAGATCAGGGAAAAGAGTCTTCATAAGACAATGTCTTGTCTTTGATGTGCTTTTGATTTTATGATTCCTAAGAGCATTTCTGGCCTTCTAATGTGAAAAGGACATTCTGTTCCTACTCCTTATCCAAATGACAAGTGTTGCTTCTTTACATGGGTGTCAGAAATGTATTGGGGAATTACAAGTAAACCGGTTTGGTTGGAAGAGAGAGGACAAGACATAGAAATGCTTTGTTTTGTTTTTTTAAGTTTGTAAAGGTGTAGATGGGAACGCAATTATGAAGATATCTCCTCTCTGAGCTGAGAAGTCTGACATTTTGACTAGAAGAACTACAGAACCACTAAAGATTTTCCAAAGAGGGAGTGGTATGATCAGATCTGTGCTCTGGAAGAATGTTTCAGCAGCTATGTGGAGTGAAGCCAGAATGAAAGCAAAAAGATCAATTAGGATATAGTCCAGGGGAGAAGTGGACTCAAATAGGCCAGTGACCATAGGGATAAAGAGAAGAGGACAGACAGATATAAGAGATATTGTGGAGAGAAGGGAAATGTGATAGTTATTTTTGAGTTTTTTGAATGGCTATCTTGTGAGAAATAAATTCAACTTGTTCTGCTTAGGACAAGAGGGCACACTTGAGACCAGTGGGTAGAAGGTCCAGAGATGAAGACTTACACTCAAGAGGTAGGAGGATCAAAACAAAATATTTCATTTTAGAATTTCCCAAAAAATGTGGAATGGGATTCTCCAGTATAGGCAGCAGAGTCCCCCCACTCTTCAATCAAAGGCTGATATGACCACTTTTCAAATGTGTAATAAACTGTATTTCTAATAAGGCACCACTTGAACTAAGTGGTCTCTGAAATCCCTTCTAACTCTGAGGTAATGTGATTTTATGATTCTGGAACAATTAATGCATAAGTCATTATTAATTATCCCAATAGTCTGTACAGATATGGAAATCATTAGGAAAAGCTGATTCTGGTATTTCATGCTTCACTATTTTTATAAGTAGGATACAAATCTGAAAGAATTATTCATCATTCTTTCATTTGAAACTGGCTTGTCAGATTGTGTGCTAGTTGGGAATCAGGGCACTGAGGGCAATAGTTGGGGAGGAGCAACTAGTCTATCATGCTATGCATGGCTAAGAGCAGGGTCCTATTTGAGAGCAAGCAGAGTCCTTCTTCCTTATTGCCTTTTGCCCCATTTTCTCATTCTTCCTTTGCTCTTTTCACCTCTCTCTCTGTAAGTCTATATACTGGGTGGCTGCTCCAATGGCAAATGAATTTGGCTGATTCTTTAAGGGATGAGAAAACTTTTAGCTTTTTTGTGCTTCAAAATGTCCTAGGAATTGCCTAGGGGAGAGATGGGGGCAGCTTGCTCTGAAAGTTATTATTGAGCTCCATCTTCCTTCGGTGTTGCTTTCCTGGGTTTCTACTTGTAGAGATGGAGGCAAGAAACATTCTATATCCCTTTAACTTTGAAACTGTTTTCTTTTAATGTCTTGTTAATAAACTTGATTTTATGGCATTTTCTGGTATCAAATTACCTTACTGCATTTTAACTCTTGAGCCAGAATCACTAGATTCACATAACTTAGGTCTAGCCCACAACAGATTGGTTCCAGGATAGATTGTTATTGGGGTAGATCAATCAGTCAGTCAACAAATATTCATTAAGCTTCCACTATATGCCAGGCATTGTATTTAATGCTGAGAAAACAAAAAGAAGCAAAAATAAATCCCTGCCCTCAAAGAGCTCACAATCTAACAGGGAAGAAAACAAATAAATAGATATGTACAAAAAAGATGGGATAATCGGATATAGTTTGTGGAAGGGGTGAGAAGGAGGGAGACAGCATGGATTGTGAAATATCAGAAAAAAATATTAAAAATTGTATCAATATGTAATTTATGGGGTAGTTAGGTGGTTCAGTGAATAGAAAGCCAGGCCCACAGACAGGATGTCCTGAGTTCAAGTCAGTCTCAGACATTTTCTCACTGTGTGACCCCAGGCAAGTCACTTAATCCCTATTGCCTAGCCCTTGTTGATCTTCTGCTTGGTACTAATATACAATATTAATTCTAAGATGGAAGATAAGAGTTTAAAAAATGTAATCTAGAAAAAAAAATTTAATTAAAAGAAAAGAAGACAGGATTTTAGATGGGAATTGATGGAAGTCCTAGAAGCCAGTAAATAAAAATGAGTAAGGAAAGCATTCCAGCAATGAAGAACAGGCAGAGAAAATGTGCTGAATTTAAAGATTGTTTCTTTTTTGAGCAAGGGCAAGATGACCAGTGGCACTGAATTAAAAAGAATCTGAGAGATGGAAGGCAGGTTGGGTTTGGACACCAAAGAAACAATTTTATTTTTTTATTCTTGAGGCAACAAGAAAACCTTGGAATTTATTTGGGGGGTTGAGAGTGTATGTGATATGGTTGGACTTGTGCTTTAAGAAAGTCATTTTGGTAGACAGAGTGGAAAAAGACATGGCAGGCAGACCCCCCAGATGGCTATTCCATTAGTTCAAGTGAAAATTGACTGGAACCTACACCAGGGTAGTGACAGTATCAGAAGAGAGAGTGAGTGTAATGGAAACATGTGGCAAAGAAGAAATGTACAGATATTGACAACAGATTGGCTATAGGAAGGCAGGTGGTGAAAGATAGGGAGGAGTCACGTGTTGGGAGTCTTAAGAACTAGGACAATGCTGTTCTCAATGGTAATGGAGATAGAGGTGAGGAAGATTTAAGAGGAGAGATGAGGAGTTCAGTTTTTAACATTTTGAGTTCAAGATGCCTATAGGACATGCAGTTTGTGTAATTGGAGATATGAAATTAGAGGTCATCAGAGAAGTTGGGACTGAATGAGAAATTTGAGAATCATAGCATAAAAGATGTTAATTAAATCTGTGGAAGCTGATATGATCACCAAGTGAAAGAGTAAAGAGAGAAAACACAAAAGGATACAAGATAAAGCCCTATAAAGTACAGTTTGTTGGCATAACCTAGCTGAAGAGCTAGCAAAGGAAATTAAGGAGTAGATTAAGAAAGAAGAGAGTATCAAGGAATGATCAATAGGGTCAGAGGCAGCAGAGATTTCAAAAGAATAAAAATTAAGAAAATGCCATTGGATTTGCCACTTAAAAATAAAGAGATGGGGACATCTGGATGGCTCAGTGGATTGAGAGTCAGGCCCAGAAATGGGAGGTCCTGTGTTCAAATCTGGTCTCATATGCTTCCTAGCGGTGTGATCCTTGACAAATTGCTTGACCCCCATTGTCTAGACCTTACCACTCTTCTGCCTTGGAACCAATACAGAGTATTGATCCTAAGATGGAAGGTAAGGTGTGATAATGAGATTAAATCTACTTTGCCCATTCTCAAATCTAATCACCAAAAGTGTAAACAGCTCCACTTAACCCTGGGCAGTCCTAAGAAAAGTATCTGTTGTGATTGGGCATGTAAACTAGGAGGAAGGCACAGGAAGTGACGCAAAAGAAGTCCCTTTAAAAGAGAGTTCAGTGAGTTCAGCTGCTCTATTCTGGTTCATGACTCAGACTTGGAGGAGCTCTGGAGCTGGGACCCTGAGAACTTGATGACATGTTCTTAAATCTTTCCTTTGAAATTCCATGTGGTGAGTGTAAAGACTGAATCTTCCTAAGGAACTTCCCTTTTAATAGAGACTCTGTGACTGAAGTTTTTGCTTTCTCCCTCAGCTGAGGCGTTAATTAGATCTGCCTGGATTAAACTAGTGGATCAGAGTAAATTACCTAGTGTGTTAGATTACTTATCCTATATTATCCTCTCTCTCATTTCCTTATTTCCTCTTCCTCTCCTCATTTGTAAATAAACTTACATAAAGGTCATTCTGACTTGAGGTTATTCTTTAATTGGGGATTGATAATTATTCAATTCCCTGGTGAACACACCTTTAAATATTAATATCCAACCAAAAACAACCCTTTTCCATCTTACAAAGGGTTTATAAAAATAAGAGATCATTGGTAAGTTTAGAGAGAGCAGTTTAAGTGAAATGGTGAGGTATGGTAAATCCCTTTTCCATGGAATTTGGCTACAAAGGGCAAAAGGATGAAAGTTAGCAGGGATGGAAAGATCCCATGAAGGTTTTTTTGAAGATGAGGGACCCACGGATATATTCATAGGCAATATAGAAGAAGCCAATAGACAGAGACTAAAAATAATAGTGGTAGAGAGAATGGAGTCTATGGCAAGGAATGAGATTTCTTGGGTAGATGAGAAAAAGAGGCCTCTCCAGAATTAATCTCTCCAGAATCCAGGAGAAGATCCAAAGGGAGATCTAGGAGCAGTCTTGCCAGAAGCCATCCAAGAGCCAGAGTCCCAGGTCCAAGCGAAGCTAAATACCAAAGTCCCAACCTGAAAATTCAGGACAGAAGACCTCTTGCACAGGAAGTTAATCATCTTTTATAGTCCTTTTTCTATGTCACTTCCTGTCCCTTCTTCCACTTTACGAGGACCAATTGCAGTCTTTAAATTTTCTTAGCACTGCCCAGGGGGGCAGTGTTTATAGGTTCCACCTCTCATCCTATAAGGGTGTAAACTCTTATCAAAGGATTCACAAGTTTCTGACTGATTGAATTGAAAGGGTGAAGCTCTCTAAGTGGCTTGCAAACTCCCCCACCTAGTGCCAAGTAGAGGTGTTCAAGCTTTGGTTGATTAATTCAAAAATAGGCAGAGTGAGATTCAATCCCATCTTCACAATCCCTATTTCTTAGCCCTTGCCACTCTTCTTCCTGGGAACCAATCTACAGTATTGATTCTAAGATGGAAGGTAATGGATTTAAAAAAAAAAAAAAAAAAAGGAATGGAGTGTGGGAATTGTCCAAGACCAAGGCTTGGTAGACTGAGGCAAACCAAGTCCTCCAAGATCAATGGCACAACTGGCAATATGATAAAATACCAAAGAACTCAAGAGAAAAAAAATAGTGTAGAATTGTACTGATTCACCAAGGGGTCAAGAAGGGGAAAAGAGAAGAGAGTATTTAGTAGTATAGGGAAAATGGGCTGGGAGATAAATGGAGAGTCAAGACTTTAGAGGTCATAGGATAGGCAAAGAGTAGGATTTGTTAAGGGAGGGCAGAGTGAGAAGTGGACAAGCCAACAGATTATGGTCAGATAATGGGATTTTAGATTTAACATTTGTTGAGTAATGGTGAGGTCAAGAGTATGACAATCTTTATCCATAACTGAGGTATAGGGTGAAGGAGTAGGTCATAAGAGAAAAATAGTTTGAGGAACTGAGTAATGAGGGTGTTTGGGGGATAGTCAATATGAACATTGAAGTCTCCAAGTTTGAAGGTGGCAGTTGGGGGTGATTAGGTAATTGGCATTCCAGTTCCTCAGTAGAAGGAATAGGTGACCTTTGGTTGAGACTTCAGAGTGGAAAGGTTAAGGGAGATAGGAATAATGATTCAAGAGTTGGGACATGGGGAATGGTGTTTGGATAATGACCTATAGCAGTGGTTCCCAAACTTTTTTGGCCTACCATTTTCCAGAAAAAAATATTACTTAGCCCCCTGGAAATTAATTTTTTAAATTTTAATAGCAATTAATAGGAAAGATAAATGCACCTGTGGTCATCACCGCTCTCCCTGGATCGCTGTAGCACCCACCAGGGGGCGGTAGCACCCACTTTGGGAATCACTGACCTACAGGATTTAGATTCCCTGGGATATATAGTGGATGACCAGTATGAGAATGGTCATTATCCAGTGGAAGGAGCTGATCTTTTTCCCAGAGGAGGCTGGAAGTCATTCAGAAGACCAGCCCAGAATAAGATGAAAGGCACATAGTTAGATGGGAGATTTTGTTTTACTTTCCTCTTCCCTCCAAAAGCTAGAAATTAAGCAGGAGATGGTACCTCAGGAGATAGAAGCATCATTCTCCACTGACTTTCGACTTCCCTTAGGTGACATGCTCAACAGGAGATAGGAAGACAAGTTTCTCTTCTCATCTGAGACTGGTGACAAGGGTTAGGTGCATGTCAAACTTATAATCATTCAATTAATAAGTGTTTCTTAAGTACCTTCTATATACCAGATACTATGCTAAGCACTGGGGATAGAAAAAGAGGCAAAAGACAGTCCTTGTCTTCAAGGACTTCACAATCTAATGAGTTTATAAGTTACTATTGCAGATGTAAGAGTCCTTTGATCTTTAGCAGTTAGTCCTTAAGGAGCCTTCCTTACTGATCCTACAAGGGAGACAATGACCCTGGATACCTGGTTGGGACCTGTAATCTAAAAGACTATCTCCTTCCTAAGCTTACACATACATGACAGGAGAAAGGGCTGGTGATGACATGATGCTCTTTTGGAATAGTATTTTTTGGTAAGAGTCTCTCCTCACATTTTCCCAAGGGCCAGACTTGTGGTTTCATCACAATCCAAAATGACTCTACCAGTGCACATCTACAATTTTTGAATTACTTGTGGTCTAGAGAGTTGCCTGGAGCAGTAGGAAATTAAGTGATTTGCCTGGAGTCACATAGCTGGTATATGTCAGAATCAAGGGTTCTGCCCAAGATATTCCTGACTCCAAGTCTAGTCCTCCGTCCAATACACTACTCTGCTTCTTTCGTGTCAGCAGCCTGGTAGAAAACATGGGATTTTTGTAAGCAGACCAGAAATTTCTCTAAGGAATATTTTCAATCAAATAGAATGTGAAGACAAGAGAATAAGCTATCAAAAACACATGATATCCTTTTGAAAGTTGCCAATAGAAAACTAAGAAATCTGATGGAAAGAAATAAGATTAAGTCATGGAAGGGAGCCTGAATTACCCAAAGTCAAAGGAGAAGTAAGTAACAGTCAAGATTTGAAACAGTTCTTTTTCTTAACCCTTCATGGTTCTTATGGTTGTGACCAACGTAAAGGGCAATGGGAACTCTGAGCAAACGGCTTAATCCTTTTGTACCTAAGCTCTTCCACCTGCAAAAATGAGATAATGACTCCCTGTACCCATTCTAATTTAATGAACTTAAAGAGCCCCTGTGGCCAAATTGAATGAGTTTATTCACATAGATATCAAGTCCAAGAAATCTCTTGGCATCAGTCTCAGCTAACCATGAAGCAATCCTCAGTAGCCAAGTGAATTGGCACCACTTTATCTTTCCACCTGACTGTAACTCACTGGAGACCATCAAGGATCTAAGGTATTAGTCAATTAAATATTCTGAGCCCAGGAATCATGTCATAAAATCTCCCTGGGCATAAAATCAGAAAACATGAATTAGTATTCCAGTTCTGCCACTTTATAGAAGACCTTCAACAAGCACCTTCATTTATCTGAGCTTCACTTTACTAGTCTTTAAAATGGGAGCAATAATAACTGTATTATTGATCCTCTGTAGCTATCTTGGAAAAAAAACAACTGTGAATGCATTGTCTCTTAAAAATTAAAATTGGGGGAGTGGATAGAGAGCCGGGCCTAGAGATGGGAGATCCTGGGTTCAAACACATCCTAGCTGTGTGACCCTGGGCAAGTCACGTAACCCTCATTGCCTACTCCTTACCACTCTTCTGCCTTAAAACCAATACACAGTGTTGATTCTGAGATGGAAGGTAAGGGTTTAAAAAAAATAAAATAAAATGGGATTTACTTGTCATCATCTTACTATTCAATAATCTAAAATCAATTAATCCCAGGTTCACTGAATTCAGTAGTTATCCCTCAACCCTCTTTCTTCCTGATAGAATAGTCTTCTTTTATCACCTAATGAAAAAGTACCTATTGCATGGAGAAAGAAGGCATCCAAATCCCAGCTAAGTCACTTATTTTTTTGTTCAGTCATCTTTCAGATGTGTCCAACTCTTTGTGACCCCATTTTGGGGTTTTCTTGACAAAGATACTGGAATGGTTTACCATTTCTTCCTCCAGATAATTTTACAGATGAGGAAACTGAAACAAGCACATTTAAGTGACTTGCCCAAGGTCATACAACTAGTAATTATCAGAGGCCAGATTTGAGCTCAGAAAGATGAATCTTCCTGACTACAGGTCTAGCACTCTTATCTACTAGCTGCCCAGGTACCTACAGGCCATTTCATTTGAAGCAAGGCACAGAGACTGCTTCTTCATCAGTTAAATAAGTGTAATTGTATTTATGCTTTCTATCTCACTTGGAGGGGGGAAAGAATTTTGTATAAACTTTGAATGTAAAAAAACCTGGGCTTTTATTCTGAATCTATAGATCAACTATCATTCCAATTGAAGACACTGAACCATTGCCATTCTCTACAACAGATTATATAACTTTCCCTAACTTGTCCTAAAAGTAATTAGGCTAAGGCCATTTTGAGTTATAGAGACACTGAATGATTTGTATGGCAATAGTAATACCTTCAGGACCAATGAAAATGCATCTAATTCTAAGAACGAATACTCATTGCTATCTTTACTACGTGAACCACAATTTTTGTTTGTTTCTCCTTTATGTAGAAGGCACAAGAATGGATCTGTGACATTCAGAAAATAAAGGATTCCATTGGGATTACCTTTTGGGAAAACTTAAAAAGTAACTTTTTTGTCATACATGACAACTTCTCCCTCATGTAAATGATTTTTAAAAGCCTCGAATTTGCAAAACTTTGAATTTGTAATGACAACAAAAATACTTTGAAACTGAAAATCTCTCCCTCCTCTTTTGGGATCTTCAAAAAGAGTAGTTGCAAGAGCAAAATCATGAATGGTAAAATAGAGGAGGAAAATGGACTTGAGAGTCAGGAATCCTGCTGAAATCTCTCTGGCTATGTGATCAGGGGCAAATAAGTCTCAACTTTTTTGAGTCTCAATTTCCTCATCTATAAACTGAGAAAAATAATACCCTCCCAAAGCTACTGGGAAGCATGGATGCGATTTCAAGCTAAGCATTTTGCAAACCTGAAGGTACCACACTAATACCAGCTTTTATATCACTATTTTGAATTTCATGCTCTTTCAGTGGACAGAATTCATTCTAATGTTCTTGGGAATCACTGGCATTTATCTTGTTTTAATGTTATGGGCTTTAGTATTAAGATACCATTTGCTCAAGAAATTTTACTTGAGAAGAAAAAAGGCAACTCTTATATGTCTGTCCAAAGATGATCCATTTTGTGAATTACATGAAGTAATTGTTAAATCCCAAACTAACTTCCCGGCTTCCATCCAACATATTTCTGGGCCATCTGGCCCCTTATTATCTGGTTATATGTACAAACTAATTTAAGTATTCACTTAAGCAAAACATAATTAAGAAAGTAACTCTCCATTGAAAAGAAAAAAAAAGGAATATGCATACATGATATTTGTATTCCAAAGCCAAAAAAAGGAAATTGGAAGTGAACCAGTGCTATGGATTCTCTAACTATTTCTTTCTATTGTGGTTTTAAATAATTAAATTTATTGTACAGAAATTAGTAACTGGCTGTTTCCACTGGTGAAAAGAAAACATGGAATTGAAAGTGTTCTGTCTAGAACTTTTATAAGATTTCTTGAGAATTTTCTTACTATGAATGCGGTGGTGCAGTAGATAGAATATCTGGCAGGGAGTCAAGAAGATTCATCTTCTTGAGTTCAAATATGGCCACAAATACTTAAGAGCTGTGTGATCCTGGTCAAGTCACTTAACTCGGCCTCAGGTTCTCATCTTTAAAATAAGCTAAAGAAAGAAATGGCAAACTACTCCTGTATCTTTGCCAAGAAAACCCTAAATGGTGGTCATCAAAAGTCAGATACTACTGAAACATGACTGACCATTTGATTCCTGTCACAACCTTGTAAGTTGGTAATAACAGGTATTATTTTCATGACTTTGTAGATGAGGATTTCCTCTTAGGGGATATTAAATGATTTGCCTAAAGTCATAAAGCTAGTAAGTCTCAGAAGAAAGATTTTAACTCAAATCTCTCCTATGTCTAATCATTCTTTCTGCCTTTCCACTCCATGGTAGTATGGATCTGTGAAGGCATCTAGGTGGTATAATGGAAAGAGTGTTAGGCATGGAGTAAAGAAGATCTGAGTTCAAATCTAACTTCAGATATTTATTAGCTATTTAGCCTGCATAAATCACTTAACCTCACTGTTTGCCTCAGTTTCCTCAACTGTAAAATATAGATAGCAATGGCACCTATCTAACAGGTTGTTTTAAGGATCAATTGAGGTATTTATAAAATGTTTAGCAAACAGTAGAAGCTTAATAAATGCTTGTTCCTGCTCTTCTCCCATCCCTCTTTCTAATAATCTTCATTTGTGGAAAAAAGGGACTGAAAGTCAGAGTGAGGGATTAGTGCAATTAAAAACAATCTATAAGGGTCATTCACCACCACCACTATTGCCTCTTATTCTACATAGTTTGCAAATGGCATGAAATCCCTAAATAGCAGAATTATGTTAAACAAAATATGGCAAGAGAAAAAAATCACAGCAAAGAAATGGCATATTATCAGGTTCTCACTTTTACATCTGAAGGAGTTTTTAATAGTGATATCTTTTTTGTTTTACTATACTTAGCTCAGCATTTTTAATACCAGAAAAACAATATAAAGCAAAAGAAACCACAAAAACAAAAACAAAAAACCAACTATATTTGGAGTCAGAGAAGTCAACCTTGCTCTCCAATTTACTATCAACATGACCACAGGCAAGATAATTAAATTCAATGGGCCTCTGTTTCTTTATTTGTAAAATGAGGAGATTAAACAAGATAGATGAACACTTAGTTCCCTTCTAGCTCTAGACATATGATCCTCACAAGTTTTTTTATAGCTACTGTGGAACAGTGGGGTGTTCAATTTTGAGTCAGGAAAAAAAATGAAGTTTTTAATCTTTCCTCCAATATTTATAAACTACATGACCATGAGCAAGACAATCTACCTCTCTGAATGGTTCCTTCTCCTGTAAAATGGCAATACTAATTCCTATGTGCCCTATCACCCATGGTTGTTGGGAGACTCAAAGTGCTTTGTAAACCTTGAAATGCTATATGAACATTAACTCTTTTTCAATGGCCAGAGCCTTAGTATAATAAAATATTTATTAGATAGCATTTCATGTTAATTTTAGCACATAATGTCCTCTCCATGTTTAATTTGCTTCTATCCATGTCGTTATTCAGCTTAAGGAAACTTAATAAGACTCTAGCTTAATCACAAATGGAAGAAAGTCTGTTGGAGCCCACAAATGCTGACTCTCTTGGTATTTATAATGAAGATTCCCAAGCTTGAGGTTTTCTTGACACAAGCATTGATAATTATCTACTCAGCAAATGGAGCTTTCTTGTCAGCTCAAAAGAATTTCACAAAGTTAAAAATGTGCTCCAAAAGTATTTTAAAACTCCATAGAATTTGACAAGAAACATTATGGACAAATCATTCTGTTCCCCTTTGGTGTTATTAAGGTCCATTTGAAAAGGTACAATATATTTCTGCTGTTAGTGCTTGTAAATGGTACATGTACTTAAAAAAGGTAAAAACTGTTTTCCTTTAGGATTTCACTAATGCAGCAATTCCAGGAGTGCACTGCCGCACAATGATGAGAGCCAGTGAGGCAAATGGAATAGAAAAAGCCAGAACCTGTGATCAGAAGAGATCTTAACATCTCTAAAGCCAAATTTCCTTTGATTTAACAAAGGGCCAATATGTTTTCTACCTTCCTCAGAGTTAATGTCAAGACCAAAAAGAGCACAAAGTACCTTTTTGAATGTTAGATGAACTAAATGAAACATCAGAGGTCATCTAGTCCAACCCCTTCATTTCATAATTGAGGAGACTGGGAAACAGAGAAGTTAGGTGATTTGCCTGAGGTTTTAAGGTATATAGAAGTAGGTTAGAACCCAGGTTCTCTACCTCTGCAGCAAGTTTTCTATTGTATCATTTAACTAGGTTGTGAGACGGAGTCATATTCTCTATCCAAGAGCAACCATGCCTGGAGTAAGGAAGACTCATCTTCCTGAATTCAAACCTGACTTTAGACACTTATCAGCTGTTCTAGGAAACCTTGTTGGCCTCAATTTCCTTTTCTATAAAATGAGCAAGAGAAAAAAGTGGCATACACTTCAGAATCTTTGCCAAGAAAATCCCAAATGGAGTCACAAAGAATCAGACATGGCTAGAATTAACTTAATAAGAAATTCTCTTATCTATCAAGGGTCTGCTATTTAAAAAAAAGCATGTCCCCTTCTCTAATGAATTTGTGAAGGGTTAAATTTTGGGAAGGAGTTTGACAAAAGGTGAGGAGAGCAGTTTGATAAAACACCAAACCTTTAGTTTATTCTGGGAGAATTTCGGATAGGAAATAGGAAGGAGGAAAGTGAGACTATTACTCTAATATCTTACAGCTATACCTAACACCCCAATCCTCACTAAAATTTCTAAAAAACCCTAAATCTGTCTTCCAGGACAGGTCCTTCTGCCTGAGGCAGGTCAGGCCTAACTTCTCTACACTGTCTACCTAAAATTATATTCACTATTATATTCACTTCACTACCCAAGCTAATCAATAAACATTAATCACCAACAAGCTCCTTAAATCCGGTTTCCGAATCCCAATTGTCAAAAGTCCAACTGTCAGTGTGACAGAGACAGACAGACAGGCCTCCTGCTCTTTAGAAATCCAGAGAAAAAGAGACTCCTCTCTCTTAACTGTCTCTCCTTATATACTTTTCCCATCTCCTAGGTAGTGGAATCTTGAACTCCTGGCTAACTCTTATAAAGAAATGTTTCTGTTCAGGCTTCTCCTCTGCCTCTTAAAGAGACAGAGGAAGAGAAAAAGAAACTTCCTTTAACAAATTGTATAGGGGGAACACAAACAATATTACATAATAAGATAAAATATTGAAAAAGGAAATGATATATGTACCCAAGAAACTAAAGTTTGTTGCCAAGAGAGGGGATCATGGAATTTCATGGAGGAGTTAGTGTTTGAATTGAGCTTTAAAAGAGGGATCAGAAAGGGAAGAGTCAAGATGGTGGAGAAAGTACATAAAACCGCCTAATCTCTACCAAATTATCCTACCAAAAAAAAAAAAAACCCTACAATATAATTCCTCAAAACAAATTCTGGAGCAGCAAAATCCACAAAATAGAGGATGAAATAATTTTTCAGCCTCACAGAAAAGATCTATTGTATCAGGATGTAACTGAACTGAAAAGCAGATTGCCAAGGCAGGTTCCAACATGACAACAACCCTTGGGCACAGCTGAAGCATCACCCAGGGCTTCTAGAGCTCTCAGCTACAGATGGAAAGGGAGTCAGACAACTGTTCAGAAGATTACAGGAGTCCCTTTGCTGGCTCTGGGTGCAAGGTTCTTGTCACATTGACAAGGCACTGATCTAGAATATAATTCTATGGTGCAATCTCAGGATGAGGAGAAGTACTAATGTATACTAGCACTTGTAGCCATAGGGACCAGAGGACATTGGTCACATTTCAAAGGAAGAAAAGAGTGCTTATGGCTATTCACAGACCAGAACACAGGCTGAGAGAATATTAAATACACCCCTTTTTACATCATACCACTATAGAAGAATTTAAAGCAAATAGGTCCCCAGAGCTACCTGTGAAGGCAGTTGCACAATGAACCTAATGCTTGGAAGAGTGCTTCCTTCATTATAGTTATGGAGACCAGCTTTAAGAATTTTTCAGTCAAAAGAAAAGAAAAAGACTAGAAAATGATCAAACAACAAAAAAAGAAACTCAACATAAAAAGTTATTTTGGTGTCAGAGAAGACCAAAACCCAAACTCAGAAGAAGACAACAAAGTCATTACTGCTGCATCCAAAGCCTCCAAGAAAAATATAAATTTTTCTCAAGCCCAAAAAGAATTAATACAGAATTCCAATTCAAAAGGGATTTTAAAAATTAAAAAGCTGTGTACAAGTAAACTTGGGAAAAGAAATGAGTGATACAGAAAAATCATGAAAAAAATTAATAGCATGGGGGCAGCTGGGTAGCTGAGTGGATTGAGAGCCAGGCCTAGAGACAGGAGGTCCTAGGTTCAAATCTGGCCTCAATCACTTCCTAGCTGTGTGACCCTGGGCAAGTCACTTGACCCCCATTGCCTACCCTTACCACTCTTCTGCCTTGGAGTCAATACACAGTATTGACTCCAAGATGGAAGGTAAGGGTTTAAAAAAATTTAATAGTGTGGTAAAAAAAGAATGAAAAAATACTAAAGAAATTAATAACTTTAAAATTGGAATAGGCCAATTGACAAAAGAGGTAACAAAAATCCAATGAACTGAAGAACTTAAAAAGAACAATTGGCCAAATGGAAAAAAATATACAAAAATACACTGAAGAGAAGAACTTTTTAAAAAGCAGAATTGTCCATATGGAAAAAAGAGGTTCAAAATTCCCTGAGGAAAAGAACTCTTTTAAAAAATAGAATTAGACAAATTAAAAAGGAGCTACAAAAGCTCACTCAAGAAAATCATGTCTTATAAATTGGAATTGGGCAAGTGGAAGCAAATTACTCCATGATACAACCAGAATTAATCAAATTGCAAAGAATGAAAAAAATAGAAGAAAATGTGAGATATTTCATTGGAAAAACTGACCTGGAAAAGAAATCCAAGAGAGATTATCTAAGAATTTTAGGACCACCTAAAAGCCATGATCAAAAAAGGAAATTAGACATTATCTTTCAAGAAATTATCAAGGAAAACTACCCTGATATACTAGAACCAGAGGGTAAAATATATATGGAAAACATCCACTGATCACCTCCTGAAAAAGATCACAAAAGGATAATTCCAAGGAATATTATAACCAAACTCCAGAACTCCTATCTCAAGGAGAAAATATTGTATGCAGCCAAAAAGAAGCAGTTCAAAAGTCTTAAAGCCACAGTCAGGATAACACAAGATTTAGCAGTTTCTATATAAAAGTATCAGAGGGCCTGGGATATAATATTCCAAAGGACAAAGTAGGTAAGACTTCAAGCAAGAGTCAATTACCCAGAAAAACTGAGTGTAATCTATCAGGAGAAGAAAATGGATATTTAGTGAAATAAAGGACTTTTCAAACATTCTTGGTGAAAAGACCAGAACTAAATAGAAAATTTGACTCTCAAATATGACTCACAGGAAGTATAAGAAGGCAAACAGGAAAGAGAAATCAAAAGACATTCAATAAAATTAAACTTTATATATCTACATGGGAAAATGCTTCCTGTAATTACTAAAAACTTTATCATTGAGTTAGAAGAAATATACATAGAGGGCAAAGGTGTGAAAGAGAATGGCATGATAAAAGGGAAAAACTGAATGGTGTAAATTATCACATATAAAAGGTTAGAAAGAGCTTTTACACTAGAAAAGGATAGAAAGGAAGCATAGAGGGAAGCACATTAAATTTATTCTCATCAGAATTGACCCACTGAGGGAAGAACATTCACAATCAGTTAGGTATAGAACTATGTCTTACCCTACAGGAAAGTAGATGGGGAGGGAGAGAAGAGATAGATGTGGGGATAATTTTAAAAAAGAAGGCAAATTTGGGGATGTATTGGTCAAAAACCAAATGGGGAGAGATAGGATGAAGAGTAATAGTGATCATAATGGTACAAAAAATTTTTTACAAGTCTCTCTAATAAAGGCTTCATTTCTCAAATACATAGAGAAATGAGTTGATGTGTGAGAATACAAAACATACCCCAATTGATAAATGGTTAAAGGATATGGACAGTTCTCAATATAATTAAAGATCTCTATAGTCATTAAAAATGCTTTAAATCACTATTTGAGGAATGCAAATTAAAATAACTCTGAGGTGCCATCCCACATCTATCAAATTGAATAATATATTAGAAATATAATATTAGAAAAGTAAAATGATAAAACTTAGAGGGGACGTGGGAAAACTGAGATTCTAATGTATGATTGGGGGAGCTGTGAAGTGATTCAACCATTCTGGAGAGTAATTTGCACCTATGCCGAAAGGACAATAAAATAATACTCCCTTTGACTTAGAAGTACCATTATTAGATTTGTATCCAAAGAGATTTTTAAAAAGGAAAGGGAAGGAGAAGGAGCTACATTATGAAAATATTTAAAACAGATCTTTTTATCGGGGACAAAGTACTGGAAAGTGAGGGGATGCCCATCTATTAGGGGATAGCTGAGTCAGTAATAGTATATGATTGTAATGGAATACTATTTTGCTATAAGAAATGACAAGCAGGAAGAACTCAGAAAAGCCTGAAAAGACTTATAATAATTGAAGCAGACTGAAATAAGCAGAACCAGAAAAAAAAGTACATAGTGATAGGAATATTTCACAATGAACAATTGTGAATGTCTTAACTATTCTCAGCAATACAATGATCCAAAACAGCAAAACAGTTCCATAGGACTCACTATAAAAAATGTCATCTACTTCCAGAGAAATAACTGATGAAGTTTGAATCTATCCAAAGCAACTTTTTCATTTTCTTTCTCAAATAGATTCAAGTTTCCTTCCACAAAAGAATTTATATGGAAAAAGTTTTACATGGATGATTGCCCAAGTAAAATCTATATGAGATTGCTTACCATCTTATGGGGAGTAGAGAATTCAAGATTCCAAATTCTTTTTAGAATTTTGAAACTGTCTTTCTATGTAACAATAGGAAATTAGAAAATAATAATAAAAATAAAAATGTATCAGAAGTTAATAGGAAAAGAGCAGAAGGTAAAATATTCCAGGATCAAGGGAAAATGTCAGCAAAGGTACACGGTCAGAAAAACATGGAGCATGTTGTAATAGAGTACTCCACTTTGGAGGCAGTGTAAAGTGCATAGAGAGTATATAATAAGCCTAGAATGGTGATGCAAAATTATAATTGCATCGGCCAGGGAAACCGATTTTTGTGGATTTTTTGAGTTTCTTAGTTAAGTCAATTGGGTCTCCACATAAAGTTTGAAATCAATATCATGAGCCTCTGCCAGCAGGAAGGCACCAATTTAACTAAGAAAGGGCAAACCAACCCAAATTGGAAATGGATCAATTTAAACTTCCTGTGACAATCAGAATGGAAGCAGTCTGTGAGTAGCTGATAGGTAGAAAGAGCAATATAGTGGGGAGGCAGAAAGGATGTAAGAAGAAATAATGAAAGAATGAGAATACTCAGGTCCAGAGGCTTTGTTATAAGGATCCTCATTGTCTCAGAAAGATTTCACATAGGACTTGGGATCTATAGTATGTAATCTGGTCAGCTTTGTCTATATTATGGTAAATTATATCTAAGCTAATCCAAGTGACTTGAAGGTGAGAAAGAATCCCTAAACTATGAAAAATATGGATGGGTTTAACCCAAATTATGCTATGATTTTGAGGTACCATCTCATCTTTAAATGACAATTTTATTTTAGCTGAATATAAGTGAATAGAGCTTAGAATCTGTAAGAGTTATTGGTATCTAAAAGTGGAAGGATTTAGGAGTACTTCTAGAGTAGCTTTGTACTTGTATCCCCATGATTCATTTTGTTAAGTCAATGAAGGTATAAATTCGTTACACTTACTCAACATGTTATATGACTTGAAAGTTTGTTGTTGTTGTTGTAGAGTTCTTTGAAATCTAAATAACTGCAAAACTGTCAAAGAATAGAACTAGCAACACCAGGACAGGGCTATCAGCTGGATTTCCTATCTGTCTGTATCAGGAACAATTCATGAGAAAGACAGTAGTTTATTCCTTGCTCCATGGGCAAAAGAAAGGCAAATCTTGCTGCTGAGAATCTTTGTTAGGATTGCTGCCTGAGCTTAAATGCCATTTCAAATCCTGTTTCATAAGGGCATATCTATAATACCCCTCCCATAGTGTATCTAAGAAATATAGTTCTAGGTACACTATCCATTATGGCTGGGTCATTTATCCATAGTGGCTTCATATCTCAATCATTGTTATCTTACAATATGACATGACCTTCTTTTCTTAGATAATGGCAATCTACATTCTTACTTTTCATATGTTCAGGATATAACATATTGAGCCTATTTTAATAAAAGCTTTCAAGCTAAGAATGGTATTATTTTGCTCTTGTTAATTCACAATCTGTTTCATTTTTTACTAACACTGGAATCTATGCTATAGTAGATTTTTTTTAAATATAGGTGGTCTTAACCAGTATTTAAATTTAATTCATTAATTTATAATTCAATTGGTAGTCATTTTAATAGTAATTAAAGCCTTTCTAGCAAACTGAATAATATAAGCCTTATGGAATTTCATGGCTATCTGTGTTGTTCATTGCACATTCATATATACTGAAATTCTTCAGCCTCCAAATAAAATTATAATTACTATTTTTATTAAACATTCTATAATTTCACCTGAATCGTAAGAGAGCACTATTAACCACTCTTGATCTAGTTCAGCAAAAAAATATACTTGGTTTAGAATAGTTTCATGCTCATCCTAGAAGTTTGTTTTGCTGCCAGCTGGGTAGAAGTGTTGGTCAGTGACCTCTCCTTCGGCGGAGCAGTGCTGACTCATTTTCTGGGATTGTAGGAACACATAGCTTTACTGAATCAGAAATCATTTCTTCTGCATAGTTCTTCTGGGGTGGGGTGGGGGAGGGAAACCTTACCTCCCTGATTTTGCTGTTTGTCATGAGCTGTAGTTATATGATCTTATTATATAAGCATACAATCTACAAAGAAAAAGACTGACTAGGTAGATAATATATGTGACATTGCCTCAGCATAGAAACAGTAAAAGCAATGCAACTGTACATGTCAACAAGAAAAGTTCCAAGCTTTATAACACATTTACTAAGAAGCTCTTAGCTTGCTATTATCTTGAACTTTGGATGTCCTCAGACAGGCTCAGTTGAAATTCAGGACTTGTAGAAAATGCAAGGTTAAGTTCTCCTTTGAGGGGAAAAGAAGCATGAATGACACAATTTCTACATGACATTCAAATTTTGCTTCTACTTTAGTAAAGTCAGTAGTAAGATCAAGATAAAGAAGCTTTGAACTCAGGACCTTAACTCAGCCTTGCATTATAGAACTGAGAATTCAATCAAATCTGGAACTCTTGAAGGTCAGCTGTACTGTTACTGCCAAAGGACTTCTGTTTCTGACCTGGGAAAGAAAAATGTCATGATTTTGTCCCTGGCCTTCACTGAAGCTTCCCGGTCCATTAGCTACTTATCTAGTCCCATTGCTATTCCTTAATCAAAGTAACAGTAGGATACAGAAGGGTCAGAATGAGTAGGGTGCTAAATAGAAGATAAAATTATGTAAAATTAATGGATAATACAATAAGAACCTGGAGAACTTTCCCACAATGATCATAACATGGTGAAAGAAAACAACTTTGAAACACTTAAAAAAATCTACTCCATGAAATGACCATTTATAACCACAGAAAAGTGATGATAAAGCATGTTTTCTGACTCTTGGTGGAATGATTTGGGACGATAGGTACAGAATAAGACATACATTCACAGACACAACCATTATAAATATATAAACATATATATATAAACATATACATATATACACACACATGTATTTGACTATATGTTTGCTAAAAAGTAGAAAGAGAATAAAGTTTAGTGATGATAATGGGGGGAAAAGAAATACAAGAAAAATAAAAGCAACAGTGAACATTAAAAAAAAAAAAAGAGATCAAGAAGAGCAACATCAATCCTGTCATGACAAATTTATATTAAAGGGAGAGGGGGAGACTGGATATAGTAGATTCATTTTTTTTGTGGATTATCCTTATTTTTTCTTTATTTATATATAGAAATATTCAAATTTGTTGATGATTTTATAGTTCATATTTTTTTAAAGAAAAGATAAATTCTTAACTGACTTTTTGGCATTTAATAAAATATGATATGGAAATCTCTCTGATTTATTGTAACAGTATTAGCAAGAATAACACATTAAAGATCCATGCAGAACATTCAGATACTTCTCAACTCAGCTTGTATGTCCAAAATAAAATGACTGCATCACAGTCAGCCCTCTCAATCTAATCATCATCATCATCATAATTATGATAGCAAGGCTGTGGAAAAAAACTATGTACCAGTCTGTACTGATTATTAAAATGATATGTGATCTGTAGAGAATGTCTGCTTATTTGGGAATAATCAAATTCACCATTATTATAAAAGCTTTTGGAGAGTAAAAACCCCCATATAAATACATTTTTGACCTATTTTTTTCTCCCATACCTGTGATTTCATCAGTGTAGCAAGGTGTTCTGAGAGGACATTACCTCCACTGACAGAGATTTGTAAGGTATCTCTAAATTAAAGGCTTAAGGAAATATTTTTTAGGCTTTTGCTATAAATGCATAGAAAAGGGCAGGAAGGTAACTGGGCATGTAGGCAAGATAATGACTTTGTCCCTTAGGCTTAGCTAGTTTCTGTTCCTTTCCTCTACCCATTCATCTATCCAGCAGAGTGAAAGGGCTTTGGAAAGGAAAATAAACAAACAAACAAATAAATAAATAAAGGAACTGTGGTTCCCTAGAGCTACTTATCTTATTGAGTATAGTTTAGCCTTCAGAAATGAAAATCAGAATGCATATAAAATGCTCACCCTAAACTAGTATGAGATGGCCCATGGAGACACTAAACTGAGGGAAAAGGTAGTCCAATACCAAGGAAATAATCAGTTTAAGGAAATTGACTCTCTGGGGGTTACTTGGAAAGTCCCATTGAGCATAGAGCACAAGTCAAAAAAAAAAAAAAAAGAAGAAGAAGAAGATAGGGGGCAGCTGAGTGGCTCAGTGTATTGAGAGCCAGGCCTATCGATGGGAGGTCCTAGGTTCAGATCTGGCCTCAGACACTTCCTAGCTGTGTGACCCTGATCAAGTCACTTAACCTCCATTGCCTAGCCCTTATCCCTCTTCTGCCTTAGAACCAATACACGATATTGATTCTAAGACGGAAGGTAAGGGTTTTTAAAAAAATGAAGATAAAAGACCTGTTAGCCAAAACTCTAAAAGGAAAAGAGAGAGAGAGAGAGAGAGAGAGAGAGAGAGAGAGAGAGAGAGAGAGAGAGAGAGAGAGAGAGAATATCACTCAAAAAAGCAAAAAAAGACAAGGAAGTAAGTTCCTCCAACTCTCTCCCCTAGGTCTCGTTAACTTTTTGCATAAAGAATGGATGCCTGTTTTCCTTAAAGGAACTTTTTTAAAGTATGAAGGCACAATTCTTCTTATGACAGAGAGAAACTCTTAAGAGCTAGCATAAAGACTCTAGTCTAAGCCAGTACCTGGAAGCACAGAAGAACGCCACAACTATGGGTATAATACAACCCTCCCTACCTGATGGACAATAAGGCATTATTTGCCCGAGAAAATGATGATGACAATGATAAAAATAGCATTTTAAAGTTCATATGTAAAATAACAGCCACAAAATTGAGAAAAACTTTCCCAAGTAAAACAAATCCAAAGGGAACTCAAAAGCAGATGTTTATATTTCCATATGTATATAATTTACATATTTTAAACAAATTGTAAATTATTTGGAGGTCCTGGTTTTGCACATAATTTTTTTTATCCACTTGTTTAGTAAAATTTTTTGGTGGTGATTGTGCTTACTATGTACATTAAAAAAATAAAGTTTATTTGCGTTATCTCCATTTTATAGCTGAGGAAAGAGGCTGAGAAAGTTTAAATGATTTAGCTAGGTCATATAGCTAATAAATGAACTCAGATCTTCCTAACTCCAACTCTAACATTCTATCAAGTACCTTACCAGCTACATATTTAGAAGAGCATCACTCAGGAAAGCAGCACGGTAATAACATAGAGAAGGCTCTCCAGTGCTTTAGGCATGAGTTGTCCTTCCATGCATGTGCCCTATGTGTGACCCTTCCATAACTGCCCAGGCCATACATGTTCCTTACATGTATGTTTGTTTCCCATATATTCCCTATGTATGCCCTCTCTTCCCACTAATATTGTGCTCATTTGTGGGAAATCACAGCCCTAGGTACTATTCAGATATTTTCCAATATTATGCATATCCTTTTTCAGAAATGTTCTAATTACTTGAGCTCCATTAGTTGTATCTCGAAGTTGTCATCACAAACAAGCTTACCTCTTGGAACACCTGTGGTTTTTATTCTATATATATGAAAGGTCAAGTTAATCCCATTATATTACTTAGAAAATACTCAGTTGGAGAGGATTTCTAAAAATTTTCTTTTTTTCTCCTTCCCCTACTCCAAATTCTATCTTTAGTGATCTTAATTCTATAAGACAATCACTACTCCTGGTACAGAGAGATTTCTCCTTGATAAAGACATTGTGGAAGTTTACAGTGGTACCAACTCCTCTTTCATAAAACATTTATTAGTCCACAAAACCAGGGTACCTGAAGAGGGATGATGTTGTATCCACATAAAGGGAAAATGCAAGCAGAGAGAAATGATGTGGTTAAAAAGAAAGAACCACTTAAGCCTAAAAGATAAATAGAAATCACTATGTCTGACCAGTAAATTATCAAATGAGGATAAGGTCTTCCTGTGATATTTTACCACATGCTGAAATAAGAATTCTTGTTTTTGACAGTGGCACCAATAGAATTTCAATGATAAAGTGTAAGAGTTGCCCACCATGATTCAAATGAACCTCAAATTAGTCAAGCACAGTTTTTCAGTTTTCTTGTATACATGGTTATTTTTTTAATTTCTAAACCCTTCTTGGCACTATTTATATTTTAGTTAATCCTATGTGTCATGCAAAGGATTATATGCTCTTATCACAATTAAATATTCCATCCACCCACTTCACAGTAACATATGGTTTATTTGATGAAGTGATGAATGTTGAAGCTGTACAGACACAAACTCTATACTATTTGTGTAAAGAGAAAGATCATAGTGGGCTAGGTTGCCTATGGAAGTCTTCAGAGAGACAATGGAACTTGGATCAGCTCCTGAAGTAGAGAAGTAGAATCTGGATAGACAAATGGAGCAAAATTAACAGTATTATACACTGATTCTTGGATAGATACATGATCTCATTAGTATGTGCGTCTATCTAGCTATCAGTTGATCGATAAAACCCCACTTCTTCTCAAGTCAGGGATAGATTATCTAAGGCCTCCCCAAAGAGCTGCATTATAAGGGGTTATGATTTATGATTTGTTGTTCAATCATTTCCAACTCTTCATGATCATGTAGTTTCTTGGCAAAGATATTGGAGTAGTTTGCCATTTCCTTCTCCAGCTCATTTTACAGATGAGGAAACTGAGGCAAATAGGGTTAAGTAACTTGCCCAGGATCACGTAGGTACTAAGTCTGAGGCCAGATTTGAACTGAGGTCTTCATGAGTTCAACCCAATATATCTCTTGGAGATAAAAGAGATTAACCAGCTTTAAAAGTCCTAGTTCTTGAAAACAATAAGGGAGAGATTAGGTCTAGATCAACATCTCACACCCTACACCAAGATAAATTCAGAATGGGTGAATGACTTGAATATAAAGAGGGAAACTATAAACAAGTTAAGTGAACACAGAATAGTTTACTTGTCAGATCTGTGGGAAAGGAAAGACTTTAAA
The DNA here is from genome assembly GCF_016433145.1 of Gracilinanus agilis. Classification (NCBI taxonomy): domain Eukaryota; kingdom Metazoa; phylum Chordata; class Mammalia; order Didelphimorphia; family Didelphidae; genus Gracilinanus; species Gracilinanus agilis. The sequence goes on along the minus strand of NC_058135.1, from coordinate 186,680,997 downwards.
ACCAAGCAAG